>NC_057795.1:529334727-529617710 GCF_018294505.1 Triticum aestivum
CATGCAGCTACTAACTATAGATTATTTCCGAATTTCATATGTAAAGTTTCCTTTTATCATGACGAGATCTCTTCGCTATACGATTCATGCCTGGAGATCAATGGTACAGACGACGTTAGGACTGAAATCCTTAAAATCTGACGTTCGTTTGTTACCGTTTCCGTATATAAAACCATATAAGCAACATGGCTCTTTCTGTTTCCAGAAGGCCATTTATAGCATGCAATAGCCATTTCACCCCGGTGTTCTCAATTTCAGGAATTGTTTGCAATGGCCAGAACTCAGACATTGTGTTCCATACGTAACTTTCCACTCATCATTCAACTATGCATCCTTCTCCAAGAAAGAAAGTTAGGGTTCGTGCCTCTCGCCGGCGCCGGTGCCGGTGCAGGTCAGCCTCGTCTCCGGTAACCGGTCATGGAGGCGCGGTGGATCCTGACAAGGCAGGCGGGAGGGCTCCGAGTTTAGTCGTTTTTTTCAATCTTGTTAGGGTTTGTGTACTGCTCAGGAAGACGAGACGGCGGCGGCTCCCTGAAGATGGAATAATGGTCTCCCCGCTTAGCCCCTATTCAGGTGGTGCGTATAGCATCGTTGGTGGGCGTGTGGAGGTGTGTCTCCGGCGGATATATCTTTGGTGGATTTGCTCGGATCTCGTCGTTGTTCGTCTACGCTTGTGTGTTTTCGCTTTGGCTCCTTCCAATCTACGTTTCTTCATCAGCGGCGGCTGCTGTTCTGGGGTGCTGGTCCTATGGGGCCTTAGCACGACGACTTCCCGACTGTCTACTACAACAAGTTGTGTCGGACTCCGGGCGATGGACGGGCGATGATGGCGGCGTGCCTTCGGCTCGCTTCAGTGCTTGTAGTCGTCGCTATATGGTTTACGGATCGGGATGTATTTTTTATTTCTGTTGTTCGCTGTACTGCCATGATTGAAAATGAATAGATCGGAAATATTTTTCCAAAAAAAGAAATATTACAATAGTTCGCATTCATCCTTCGTTGCCTCACGTACTAGTAGCAAATTTCAATTCAGGAAACTCATCTCTACGTTCCAACAAATACATTTACATGGTACACCGGTGAAGGCCGAAACTGACTGAGTGAATTTGTAGCACATTACACACCCACGTGATCTAATAAAAAAAAGCAACTGATAGGCGCCGGCGGAACGGTTCGGCCGGTCGCATCTGGCGCGTCAATTTATCTTTTTACCAACCATCATATCAGTCTTTTGCATTTTTTTGCTAAAAAAACAGCATCCAGCTGTTCGTCCTGGACAGCCGCCATGGATGCTCCGAGGCCTGCCTTGAAGCATTACCAGCTCGCCGCCCTCACCGTCGATCACCGCACCGCCATGCCATCAGCTGCAGCTTTTTTCTCACACCCATTGAAGCTTTTTCGCAAAACGGTTGAAGCTTTTTTCGTCGACAGTTCCAGCTTTCGCGGTTGCGTGGTGGTCAGTCCCCAAAATTCGTCACCTTCGATTGAAGCTTCCTAGGACGGTGGTTGTAGCATTTTTTTGTAATGTTTGCAGCTCCCTCCACGCCATTCACAGCCTCCTTTTTCTCTCTCTTTGAGTGGTTCCAGCAAAAAAAGCGATCCAGCAAAAATAAAAAGTGGGGGAGTAGCAAAAACAAAGACAGTGATATCAAAAATAGAGCTCCTCTTGGTCGTGATGGTTTTTAGGGTTCTTGGATGGAGTACAGCCATGCGACAAACCGGAATCCATCGCCGGGAAGCCTCCGCAGAGCATGCCTGATGCCGCGCCGGGATCCGAAGCCGCTGCCATCCGGTCGGGGAGGACTTGCCGCCGACGCATGCTGCTGCACTGCTATGCAGCCATGCACGCCCAGGGCGCTGCTCCGCACCGACTTATGCCACCATGCCATCTCGTGCCTTAGCCCTGAAGAGAAGGCCGGCGCCGCGTGGGCTTTGCCCGGCAGCCCCCTGTGGCGGCTGCGAGGGAAGATCAGGCCGAAGCTAGACTCCCCGGCGGCTGGCTGGGCGCCCCGGTGCAGCCCCTTGGAGCCGCACGGTAGCGGGGGTTGGTGAGATCCGAGGATTACGGAGCTGATCTGCACGGGTCATGGTTGATGGTTAACACGAGATAATGGATCCACGGCATGTTGTGTTCCACTGGTTTGGATTTGTCGGCCAAGATCATGTTAATTTCCATCCTGTGCTCCAGAGTCGAGCTGCAGCCCTCGTCGTCCAGTCTCAACTCTCAAGTGAAAACGAACTGATCACCAACGGTTGGTTTTTACTGGACACTTGGACGTACCGCAGCTTCCCCTGGCTGGCTGCCCATACGCCGGTACCTGCCCAGCATCAGAGTCGCCGCGGCGTCCACCATGTCAGGCAGCAAGCTGCCCCGAGGCGGTGCTCCGCTCAGTCGCTGAGCGGGTCGACGGAGCAGGCGGCCCAGCTCAGGTCGACCCACCACAGCCGGTCGCCCAAGGCCACTACCTCGTGGTTTATGTCTGCCAGCGCTCGTCCCACTCGCTGCGTGTGTGAAGTTCTTTGACAGGAACAGCCAAAGTTCACCACCGTCATGCCCAAGCCGCTGCGTGTGTGACTAGATTATCATGATGAACAAGTCTACCTCGTTTAAGAAAAGAACAATGTTATTTTAGAGGAAAAATGTTTAGCAACGAACATTATTCGATCTATGACCCATTTTATTAACAGCAGGCTGGTTTTCCACCTTTGTACTCCCTCCGTCCCATAATGTAAGAACCGGAGTAGTTCTTAGGTTGTTTGTACTTTATTGTCTCTGCATCATGACTTATTAACACAATTTTCACAGTAGGTAGATCACCGACTGTTTCTCCTACAAAGTCATCACCATCATCAATACAATAGCGTCAACTTTGGATCCATATTTTCTAATGAACATTTCAGTCATCCAGTATAAAATACATGCATTCTACTACAGTAGTTCTAACATGAATATTGGTTTACAATGGATATGACCGATTTTTCGACAAAAAAGGTATGCTCTACAACACATACCTGATAACCTATATCAAAATAACATAAATGCCAGTGAGAGGTCCGTTTTCTAGTTATGCAGAAGCATCTAGTAGCAACATAAAGAGAATTCATAGATTTACCATCATCAGCATCCAAATATCCAATCAAGCATATCCCAGATTTGATGAATACAAAGCAAAACATGTCAGAGCTAAACACTTCAGGGAATTAACATCTTACAAAGAACATAAGCATGATCTCTTGCAACTCGCAAGTAACGTTGGATTTCTGATAGGTGTGCACCTACACTTATCCAAAATATTTAAGAACATCCGTCCTTGAAAAGAGAATTGCATCAGCCCAAAAAATAAGCCCAGACTGTCACAGAATTTCCCTAAAAATAAGAGCTCTTGTCTTTCAGATGCCACCTTCAACTCTGTTGTTGGTCAAATTTAAGGAATCTGCAAGGCAAAGTAGTAAACAGAAATAGGTTTAGTGATGACATACTTGGGGAACACTTCTGTTGAAGGACTATTAGATAGCATTGCAAATTTGGTCATAGGTCAATATACAGTATGGTAATTTGGTAAGAAATAGCAAGCACCATGCTTCAGTTCAGTCATTGCAATTTTGGTCAGAGGTCAATATACGGTATGGTAATCTGGTATGAAATAGCAAGCACCATGCTTCAGTTCAGTCATGTTTTGTTGACAACATTTCAGGATGTTGACTAGTGAAAGACATCTTTAGCATGCTGAAAAGGCAATCATCTTTTAGCCTTGTCCTAATTTTATGTCTGGGATAAGTCAGACCGGGTAATGAAGTACTCCCTCCGTTTCTAAATATAAGTCTTTCTAGAGATTCAAACAAGTGACTACATACGAAGCAAAATGAGTGAATCTACACTCTAAAATATGTCTACATACATCCGTATGTTGCAGTCCATTTTGAAATGTCTAAAAAGACTTGTATTTAGGAACGGAGGGAGTAGTTCAGACAAGGTAATACTACTCTGTAGCAGTCCAGCACAGTAGGCAGTTCCGGCGGTTATAACAGTCAAGAAGAAGTAGAAGCTAAGTTTGTCGCCGTGCTACCGGTTCATTGACTAGTCCCAACATATTCAAGCATCATATTTTTATTCATTTAAAAGTGCAGCATGATTGGAGAAAAGGAAGTGTCCTGTCCTGTAATTAGCCGCAGTTTGTGCATACAATCCTGACAAGTTGGATTTAAGGATAACAATGGTGGAGTATAATTATTCAACATAGTGATTTGGAAACATGACCAAAACTTTGTTGTTTGTGCAAGTAACACATTTTATGGGCAGTGTAGGAGAAATGCAGAATCATGGGACAAGAAGAAACAAGATATGACAAGATAGCAAACAAATCAAGAAGGGTACCTAAACAAGAAAGAGTTACTTAATAGAGTGTACCGGAGATAAGTTAGCTGTCTACGCGAACCAGCATGTCTGCCAAGGTCTTCTTTTTGCAATCGGCCTTGTTGCTTGTTGAAAGGGTTCCTTCAATTAACAGATACAAAAACTTAAATAAAAATAACACAGAGCAACATGAGGAGTATATGTTTCATCGTTGCATCAAGACTTGAAGTGGAGAACAACATTTAGGCATTTAACAGGACAATTGCATATCTACATGCTGACATCAATTAGATCGGCAAAACCATTTTTTTACATGATAGACAATCTCATGACCAATGCAATCAATAAAATACATCAGATTCTCTAGCGATGCCAAATTCCACCTCTGATATCCTAAAAAGGTTAAAAACACTGGTAACAGTGGCCAGTTTAATTCAGAAAAGTATAAGTGTATGTGCAATTATTAAACCACAATGTGTGAGATATCGTCACATCCTTCAGAATCTTCAATACAAATGCAATTTGTGCACATTAACAAACTAAATCATGACAATCTAACAATTATAGGACAGTAAACTTTGGATTGGATGATTCGGTATCAAGTGTATGAAGCTTATATGTACCTGCAGAAGAGGGGATCTGGCTTGTGGCAAGCCATGTTGGGAGCGCGCACGGAACAAGAGAACTGCCACGGAGCAAACTTTCAAAGAAGATTTCTTGTGGAAGGGAACTCCTCCAAATCTCCTTTTTCTTAGCCAGGTCCATGGCAATGACAGTGCCACTATGCTGGAGGTACACAAGGTTGGCTTTGAATGGATCTATGGCAGCAATGTGAACATGGCAGCGGTCGCCCCGATCTGTAATTTGAGCTGAATGATCCAGCGCCCAGCTGTAGGTCTCGTCATCCAGCGAGAATGAAAGGATCACGCACGACCTGTCGTCTCTGTTGGACACTTGGACGTAGCGCAGCTTCCCCTCGCTGACCCCCATGTGCCGGTACCTGCTCAGCGTCGGAAGCATCGGGGAATCGGAAGCAGGCAGCACGCTGCAACGCGGCAGCTCGGCGAAGCGGCGCTCCGGCCGGTCGCTGAAGGGGTCGACGGAGCAGGCACCCCAGGCCACGTCCACCCACCACAGCCGGTCGCCCAACGCTAGCACCTCATGGTTGATGAGCATGCTGCGCGCAGCCTCCATCTCGACCACCCCGACCAGCGGCCGCTCGTCCCACTCCCCTGTCTCGGACAGAAACCGGCGAACGACCCTGCGGCACTCCCCTCCCCCGCGACTGCTTTTGCTGAGCTGAGCGACCACGTACCTATCCGGCGGGCCGTGGGGGCCTTGGGATTGGGTGAGCAGGCCGAAGGAGGTGCTCATCTTGGGGACGTCCATGCCGGGGGCCGGGAGGCGAACCAGCTGGCCGCTGAGAGGGTTGCAGACGAAGAGCTTGGCGTCCGGTTCCACGCCGCCGCGGTCCGCGGCGAGTTCGTGTGGCCATATGGGGCGCGGGCGGGCGTCGACGAAGTCGAGGAGGAGGAGACCGTCGCAGCTGGCGCTGCGGACGATGCCCACGAGGGGACCCATGTCGCCGTGGGGGTCGACGAGGCGAGCGGGGACGGAGAGGCGGGAGACGCACGGGGTGGTGTCGAGGTCGACGAGCGCGCGCGCGCCCCGCGACGGCGCCCCTGACGCGTCCAGCGCCGCCTGGCTGTTCACCATGGCCCAGGGAGGGCGCGGGGCCGCCGTGCAGAGAGAGCGGCGGAGGGGGGCCGCGACGGCGCCGGCGAGGCGTCGGAGCAGGAGGGGCATTTTGCCGGCGACGCTGTGTGTGGCAGGCTGGCAAGTACGGGGAGGGGTTTGTGCTTCTGCCCGTGAGGCCGTGAGCGGTGGCGTGGTGGGGAAAGAAGGAAGTGGGGGTTTGGTTGGTGCACATGGACTCGGTTCAGGCGGCTCTGACAGCTTTAGCCAAAAGGAAGGGTCACGTCCAGCGTTCTTCGGGTCAGCTCGAATCGTTTCAATCCTCTGGCAGAGAAGACGACAAAAGAAGATCAGTTCGAACTCCCAACTTTTCAAAATTTCATCCGTCAAAAAAAAAACTTTTCAAAATTTCAAAGGTGCTTGCTCTCCCCGAACAACAAGGAGCTTGTTCTCCGCATTGTCCTTTGTCGGTCGCAGATGGACATGGGCGGAAGTTCGAGCTCCTGACCGTCCCCGGTCGCTCGGCAAGCCTCAGTGCCCGACCGCATCGGCCCGTCGTCCTCCGCGCTTGTCTAGGTCCATCGCCTTCCGCGCCCGCCCGCCCCCCTAAGGCCCTTTCCTCTCTATCGGTGATGGGTGCTTGTGCCCGCATCGCAGAGGCGGACACCCAAATCGGAGGCACTTGCCGCACACCACTTGAGGCAACGGGTGGCGTAGAGGGTGGCGGAGGTTGGTTGTAGCCATTCTGGTTGCGGTCCGCGCTCGCCGAGCAGGAGGACGACCTCATCTGTGACGTTACGCGTCGGTCATTGACCTCGACAAAGATGGATGCCCACAGCCGCCGCTACAAGAATACCAAGCCGCTTCGG
The DNA here is from genome assembly GCF_018294505.1 of Triticum aestivum. NCBI lineage: Eukaryota > Viridiplantae > Streptophyta > Magnoliopsida > Poales > Poaceae > Triticum > Triticum aestivum. The sequence goes on from NC_057795.1 coordinate 529,341,646, forward strand.
CTCGGCAGCAAGGAGTCCATGTGGCTCGCAAAGGAGAAGGTCATCGCGCTGGCAAAAGCCGCCCGCCTCGCGTCTTGCCAGGATCTGCTTGTCCGACAGCCGGGGCACCACCTGCGACGACGACGACGACGACGACGGCGACAAGTAGACAACCCTCCTCTGGTTGTCGATGCCTACACCAAAGATTACTAAGAGCATCTCCAACAGCTGCACAACCTGCGGCGCGCTAAAAAAGCGTTTGCAGCGCATTGATCGCGAGTTTTTGCACGGCGACGAGCGCTTGCTCCAGCGGCTACTGAAAAGTTTAGCGCGCGCTAGCCGCTGCAAAAAACTGTGTGCGTGTTGTCGCACAAACAAAATAGGCACTCCAAACACAACCAAGAAGATCAAACACAAATAAAATAAAATCACTAATAAATAGATCAATTTTACTATTACAACTCAAACACATAGTTTATCTTGCAATAGAACAAATAGTTCAACAATACAACATCAAACATACAAATCATGATGCTCTTTGTCGGTCATTCTATGCCCACCACTCCTCGATGAGATCCTTCTGGACACCGTCATGTGTTTCTGCCGACCCATAGCCGAACCACCGTGCAAGATCCTCCTCCACTTCAATATCAAATTCTTCTTCGGAAGAATCATATGACGGACTCATCTACAATGATAAATTTAAACTAGGCTATAAAAACTACAAACAACATGCACCAAATTCATGTAAAAATGTGAAGTTGAAGCAATACATACCTTGCAAGTGTTTTGTCGAACACCTTGTGGGCGCCGAGCGGCAGTGGGCGGCCGGGCGCTGTTCGTCGGAGGAATGACGTGCGCGAGGGGTGGTGGCGGCTGAAGGGAGACTGAGGAAGCGGCAGCGGTGCGGGGATAGGCTGGGGAAGCGCCGGAATGGTCGCCGGAACAAATGGGGTGGTGCGGGCGGCAGCATCGGCGCCTAGGTCGGGTAGGTGGAAGTCGCGAGCGGGCGCTCGAGTGTGCAGCTCGCGGGAGCGGGCGCAGTAAAAAATGGCGCGTGATGGCGTTTTGGACCGCATGCTAAACTCTTTATGCCGCGCGCGCGGTTATTGCGCCTCCGCTGGAGCTCCCGGAGCGGTTGCGCTCGCGGAAAAAACCGAAAATTTCCAGCGCGACTGTTTGAGATGCTCTAATACCACCACCGCTCTAGAGACCCCAAGAGGAAGTGCCTAGCGAGGGAGTGGTGATTTCTAACCATATCTATAGTAAATGGTTCTAGATTGTATTTTGCTATCGAACAACAACTATGTCTGGTGTTGCGTTGAACTTGCTATGGCCGCTTTTAGGTTGAACTTTGGTATGTGAATGTTATGTATATGTTGATTTATATTGTGCTACATCATCAGGGGTTTCCATATGAGGAGGATGGTTGTGCACACAGACATCTAAGAGGTGACCAGACCAGGAGCGACAAGCAATCAACCCGTCATGGACCTTCTAGACCACTTGCCTGAGCCAGAGTAGTCCGGGCAGATCGGACGGCTTTGAACGCCCCTGAGAGGCCCCCGCGGCAAGTCACCAGGCCACGCGGCCCACCCGCCATGGACTGCCCAGATGGGTCACCCCCTGCACAGGGCCTCACCCGCGGAGCCGCCCAATGATGGTGGCCCCGGGCTGGCATGCGGTCCACCCGTCATGGACCTGCCAGCCAGGTCGCCCGGTTGCGAGCCGTTCGGGTAGATCGGACAGCTCAGAGCGTTCCCAAGTGTCCCTCGCGGCACGCCACCGAGTGACACATGGTTCGGAAGCGCTCTTAGCCTACAAGGCGCCAAGGAAGCGGGCACTCCACCATCCCTTATAGGAGTAATATCATTCTTCTTCGTAGACTAAGCATGTGTACCTGTCATGTTGGGTGACACTATTATTGGTATAACTGAAAAGAGATAACAACATGGTTGTCAAATATTTCATTGTGGTGAATGCGTCATCTCAGGTCTCAATTGAAACCATCTTGATGGTGCTTAAACCTATTCATTGTCTCCCTTAGCTCGTCTTTTTGCCGATAGATACTAAATAGATCCATTTTTCCATGAATAACTTGTTCAATAGGTTTACCTTTTGAGTCACCTTCTTAAATTCCTCCATGTCTTCGACATGATACTCTTTTCCCGTATATTTAACTGATTCCTCATGTTGGGGAACACAGTAATTTCAAAAAAAATCGTACGATCACGCAAGATCTATCTAGGTGATGCATATCAACGAGAGGGGAGAGTGTGTCTACGTACCCTCGTAGACCGAAAGCAGAAGCATTTAGTTAACGCAGTTGATGTAGTCGAACGTCTTTGCAATCCAACCGATCCAAGCACCGAACGTATGGCACCTCCGCGTTCAGCACACGTTCAGCTCGATGATGTCCCTCCTACTATTCATCCAGTTGAGGCCGAGGGAGAGTTTTGTCAGCACGACAGCGTGGTGACGGTGATGATGAAGTTACCGACGCAGGGCTTTGCCTAAGCACTACGACGATATGACCGATGTGTGTACTGTGGAGGGGGACACCGCACACGGCTAAAAGATCAACTTGTGTGTTCTGGGGTGCCCCCCTGCACTGTATATAAAGGAGCAACGGGAGGCCTGCCGGACCTCCTAGGCGCGCCCCCAAGAGGGGAATCCTACTAGGACTCCCAAGTCCTCGTAGGTTTCCACCAAGAGGGAGAGAGGGGGAAGGAAGGAGAGGGAGAGGGAGAAGGAAAGGGGGGCGCCGCCCCCCTCCTAGTCCAATTCAGACCCAAGGGGGCGTGCGGCCTGTCCTGGATGCACCTCTCTCTCTCTCAACTAAGGCCCATCGAGGCCCATTAGTTCCCCCGGGAGTTCCGATAACCCTTCGACACTCCAGTTTTATTCAAAACTTCTTCGAAACACTTCCGGTGTCCAAATATAGCCGTCCAATATATCAATCTTTATGTCTCAACCATTTAGAGGCTCCTTGTCATGTCCTTAATCTCATCCAGGACTCCGAACAAACTTCGGTCATCAAAACACATAACTCATAATACTAATCGTCAATGAACGTTAAGCGTGTGAACCCTACGGGTTCGAGAACTATGTAGACATGACCGAGACACGTCTCCGGTCCATAACCAATAGCGGAACTTGGATGCTCATATTGGCTCCTACATATTCTATGAAGATTTTTATCGGTCAAACCACATAACAACATATGTTGTTCCCTTTGTCATCGGTATGTTAGTTGCCCGAGATTCGATCGTCGATATCATCATACCTAGTTCAATCTCATTACCGGCAAGTCTCTTTACTCGTTCCGTAATACTTCATCCCGCAACTAACTCATTAGTCACAATGCTTGCAAGGCTTATAGTGATGAGTATTACCGAGAGGGCCCAGAGATACCTCTCTGAAATACGGAGTGACAAATCCTAATCTTGATCTATGCCAACCCAACAAACACCTTCGAAGACACCTGTAGAGGACATTTATAATCACCCATTTACGTTGTGACGTTTGGTAGCACACAAAGTGCTCCTCCGCTATTCGGGAGTTGCATAATCTCATAGTTTGAGGAACATGTATAAGTCATGAAGAAAGCAGTAGCAATGAAACTGTAACGATCATAATGCTAAGCTAACGGATGGGTCATGTCCATCACATCATTCTCTAATGATGTGATCCCGTTCATCAAATGAAAACACATGTCTATGGTTAGGAAACATAACCATCTTTGATTAACGAGCTAGTCAAGTAGAGGCATACTAGGGACAATATGTTTTGTCTATGTATTCAAACATGTACTAAGTTTCCGGTTAATACAATTCTAGTATGAATAATAAACATTTATCATGAAATAAGGAAATAAATAATAACTTTATTATTGCCTCTAGGGTATATTTCCTTCAGTCTCCCACTTGCACTAGAGTCAATAATCTAGATTACATAGTAATGATTCTAACACCCATGGAGCTTTGGTACTGATCATGTTTTGCTCGTGGAAGAGGCTTAGTCTGCAACATTCAGATCCGTATATATCTTGCAAATCTCTATGTCCCCTTCCGACACTTGATGACGGATGGAATTGAAGCATCTCTTGATGTGCTTGGTTCTCTTGTGAAATCTGGATTCCTTTGCTAAGGCAATTGCACGAGTATTGTCACAAAAGATTTTCATTGGACCCGATGCACTAGGTATGACACCTAGATAGGATATGAACTCCTTTATCCAAACTCCTTCATTTTCTGCTTCTGAAGCAGCAATGTACTCCGCTTCACATGTAGATCCCGCCATGACGCTTTGCTTGGAATTGCACCAACTGACAGCTCCTCCATTCAATAAAAACACATATCCAGTTTGCGACTTAGAGTCATCCGGATCAGTGTCAAAGCTTGCATTGACGTAACCGTTTATGACGAGCTCTTTTTTATCTCCATAAACGAGAAACATATCCTTAGTCCTTTTTAGGTATTTCAAGATGTTCTTGACCGCTGTCCAGTGCTCCACTCCGAGATTACTTTGGTACCTCCCTGCTATGCTCATAGCAAGGCACACATCAGGTCTGGTACACAACATTGCATAAATGATAGAACGTATGGCTGAAGCATAGGGAATGACTTTCATTTTCTCTCTATCTTCTATAGTGGTCGGGCATTGAGTCTGACTCAACTTCACACCTTGTAACACAGGCAAGAACCCTTTCTTTGACTGATCCATTTTGAACTTCTTCAAAACTTTATCAAGGTATGTACTTTGTGAAAGTCCAATTAAGTGTCTTGATCTATCGCTATACATCTTGATGCCCAATATGTAAGCAGCTTCACTGAGGTCTTTCATGGAAAAACTCTTATTCAGGTATCCCTTTATGCTATTCAGAAATTCTGTATCATTTCCAATCAACAATATGTCATCCACATATAATATTAGAAATGCTACAGAGCTCCCACTCACTTTCTTGTAAATACAGGCTTCTCCAAAAGTCTGTATAAAACCATATGCTTTGATCACACTATCAAAGCGTTTATTCCAACTCCGAGAGTCTTGCACCAGTCCATAAATGGATCGTTGGGGCTTGCACACTTTGTTAGCACCCTTTGGATCGACAAAACCTTCTGGTTGCATCATATACAACTCTTCTTCCAGAAATCCATTCAGGAATGCAGTTTTGACATCCATTTGCCAAATTTCATAATAATAAAATGCGGCAATTGCTAACATGATTCGGACAGACTTAAGCATCGCTACGGGTGAGAAAGTCTCATCGTAGTCAACTCCTTGAACTTGTCGAAAACCTTTCGCAACAAATCGAGCTTTGTAGATAGTAACATTTCCGTTTGTGTCAGTCTTCTTCTTGAATCCATTTATTTTCTATGGCTTGCCAATCATCGGGCAAGTCCACCAAAGTCCACACTCTGTTCTCATACATGGATCCCATCTCAGATTTCATGGCCTCAAGCCATTTCGCAGAATCTGGGCTCATCATCACTTCCTCATAGTTCGTAGGTTCACCATGGTCTGGTAACATGACTTCCAGAATAGGATTACCGTACCACTCTGGTGCGGATCTTACTTTGGAAGACCTACGAGGTTCGGTAGTGATGTCTACTACACAAACTTCTTCTTGTAGACGTTGTTGGGCCTCCAAGTGCAGAGGTTTGTAGGACAGTAGCAAATTTCCCTCAAGTGGATTACCTAAGGTTTATCAATCTGTGGGAGGCGTAGGATGAAGATGGTCTCTCTCAAACAACCCTGCAACTAAATAACAAAGAGTCTCTTGTGTCCCCAACACACCCAATACAATGGTAAATTGTATAGATGCACTAGTTCGGCGAAGAGATGGTGATACAAGTGCAATATGGATAGTAGATAAAGGTTTTTGTAATCTGAAAATATAAAAACAGCAAGGTAACTAATGATAAAAGTGAGCACAAACGGTATTGCAATGATAGGAAACAAGGCATAGGGTTCATACTTTCACTAGTGCAAGTTCTCTCAACAATAATAACATAGATAGATCATATAACAATCCCTCAACATGCAACAAAGAGTCACTCCAAAGCCACTAATAGCGAAGAACAAATGAAGAGATTATGGTAGGGTACGAAACCACCTCAAAGTTATTCTTTCGGATCAATCTATTCAAGAGTTCGTACTAGAATAACACCTGAAGACACAAATCAACCAAAACCCTAATGTCACCTAGATACTCCATTGTCACCTCAAGTATCCGTGGGCATGATTATACGATATGCATCACACAATCTCAGATTCATCTATCCAACCAACACAAAGTACTTCAAAGAGTGCCCCAAAGTTTCTACCGGAGAGTCAAGACAAAAACGTGTGCCAACCCCTATACATAGATTCCCAAGGTCATGAAACCCACAAGTTGATCACCAAAACATACATCGACTGGATCACGTGAATATCCCATTGTCACCATAGATAAGCACGGCAAGACATACATCAAGTGTTCTCAAATCATTAAAGACTCAATCCGATAAGATAACTTCAAAGGGAAAACTCAATCCATTACAAGAGAGTAGAAGGGGAGAAACATCATAAGATCCAACTATAATAGCAAAGCTTGCGATACATCAAGATCGTGCCATAGAGAGAACACGAGAGAGAGAGAGAGAGAGAGAGAGAGAGAGAGAGAGAGAGAGAGAGAAGAGAGATCAAACACATAGCTACTAGTACATATCCTCAGCCCCGAGGGTGAACTACTCCCTCCTCGTCATGGAGAGCGCCGGGATGATGAAGATGGCCACCGGTGATGGGTTCCCCCTCCGGCAGGGTGCCGGAACGGGGTCCCGAGAGGTTTTTGGTGGCTACAGAGGCTTGCGGTGGCGGAACTCCTGATCTATCTTCTCCTCTGATGTTTTTAGGGTACGTGGGCTTATATAGGCGAAAAAAGTCGGTCGGGGGAGCCTCGAGGGGCCGAGGAGACAGGGGGTGCGCCCAGGGGGGTGGGCGCTCCCTCCTATCTCCTGGCTTCCTCGAACCTCCCCTGGCTTGAACTCCAAGTCTCCCGGATCATATCCTTTCCAAAAATCACGCTCCCGAAGGTTTCATTCCGTTTGGACTACGTTTGATATTTTCTTCGAAATACTGAAACAGGCAATAAATAGCAATATGGGTTGGGCCTCTGGTTAATAGGTTAGTCCCAAAATTAATATAAAAGTGTATAATAAAGCCCGTAATCATTCAAAATAGATAATAAAATAGCATGAATGCTTCATAAATTATAGATACGTTGGAGACGTATCAGCATCCCCAAGCTTAATTCCTACTCGTCCTCGAGTAGGTAAATGATAAAAGAAAGAATTTATGAAGTGTGAATGCTAGAAGGTGCACAAGTTTGATCAATGATAATTTCAATCACCTTTTCTAGCATCATTATAAGTCACAATGATAGTTCATCTCATAAAACTGTTGGGGAACGTAGTAATTTCAAAAAATTTCCTACGCACACGCAAGATCATGGTGATGGCATAGCAACGAGAGGGGAGAGTGTACGTCCACGTACCCTCGTAGACCGTAAGCGGAAGCGTTAGCACAACGCGGTTGATGTAGTCGTACGTCTTCACGATCCGACCGATCCAAGTGCCGAACATACGACACCTCCGAGTTCAGTACATGTTCAGCTCGATGACGATCTCCGGACTCCGATCCAGCAAAGCTCCGGAGATGAGTTCCATCAGCACGACGGCGTGGTGATGATGATGATGTTCTACCGGTGCAGGGCTTCGCCTAAACTCCGCGACGATATGACCGAGGTGGAATATGGTGGAGGGGGGCACCGCACACGGCTAAGGAACGATCCGTAGATCAACTTGTGTGTTGTTCCTAGAGGTGCCCCCTGCCCCCGTATATAAAGGAGCAAGGGGGGAGGAGGCCGGCCCTAGGAGGGGGCGCGCCAAGGGGAGTCCTACTCCCATCGGGAGTAGGACTCCCTCCTTCCTTGTTGGAGTAGGAGAAGGGGGAAAGAGGGGGAGAGGAGGAAGGAAAAGGGGGCCGCACCCCTTGTCCAATTCGGACTAGAGGGGGGCTGTGCACCTCCTTCCTTTTGGCCTCTCTCCTCTATTCCCGTATGGCCCAATAAGGCCCATATACTCCCCGGCGAATTCCCGTAACTCTCCGGTACTCCGAAAAATACCCGAATCACTCGGAACCTTTCCGAACTCCGAATATAGTTGTCCAATATATAGATCTTTACATCTCGACCATTTCGAGACTCCTCGTCATGTCCCCGATCTCATCCGGGACTCCGAACTCCTTCGGTACATCAAAACTCATAAACTCATAATATAACTGTCATCGAAACCTTAAGCGTGCGGACCCTACGGGTTCGAGAACTATGTAGACATGACCTAGAACTATTCTTAATCAATAGCCAATAGAGGAACCTGGATGCCCATATTGGCTCCTACATATTCTACGAAGATCTTTATCGGTCAAACCGCATAACAACATACTTTGTTCCCTTTGTCATCGGTATGTTACTTGCCCGAGATTCGATCGTCGGTATCCAATACCTAGTTCAATCTCGTTACCGGCAAGTCTCTTTACTCGTTATGTAATGCATCATCCCTGTAACCAACTCATTGGTCACATTGCTTGCAAGGCTTATAGTGATGTGCATTACCGAGAGGGCCCAGAGATACCTCTTCGACAATCGGAGTGACAAAACCTAATCTCAAAATACGCCAACTCAACATGTACCTTCGGAGACACTTGTAGTACTCCTTTATAATCACCCAGTTACGTTGTGACGTTTGGTAGTACCCAAAGTGTTCCTCCGGTAAACGGGAGTTGCATAATCTCATAGTTACAGGAACATGTATAAGTCATGAAGAAAGCAATAGCAATATACTAAACGATCAAGTGCTAGGCTAACGGCAATGGGTCATGTCAATCACATCATTCTCCTAATGATGTGATCCCATTAATCAAATGACAACAGATGTCTATGGTTAGGAAACATAACCGTCTTTGATTAATGAGCTAGTCAAGTAGAGGCATACTAGTGACTATATGTTTGTCTATGTATTCACACATGTATTATGTTTCCGGTTAATACAATTTTAGCATGAATAATAAACATTTATCATGAAATAAGGAAATAAATAATAACTTTATTATTGCCTCTAGGGCATATTTCCTTCAGTCTCCCACTTGCACTAGAGTCAATAATCTAGTTCACATCACCATGTGATTTAACACCAATATTCACATCTGTATGTGATTAATACCAATAGTTCACATTGTCATGTGATCAACACCCAAAGGGCTTTACTAGAGTCAATAATCTAGTTCACATCGCTATGTGATTAACACCCAAAAGAGTACTAAGGTATGATCATGTTTTGCTCATGAGAGAAGCTTAGTCAACGGGTCTGTCATATTCAGAGCCGTATGTATTTCGCAAATATTCTATGTTCATAATGCTCTGCACGGAGCTACTCTAGCTAATTGCTCCCACTTTCAATATGTATCCAGATTGAGACTTAGAGTCATCTGGATTGGTGTAAATGTTTGCATCATTGTAACTTTTACGACGGGCTCTTTTATCACCTCCATAATCGAGAAACATCTCCTTAGTCCTCACTAAGGATATTCTTGACCGTTGTCCAGTGATCTACTCTTAGATCAAAATTGTATTCCTTTGCCAAACTCAGAGCAAGGTATACAATATGTCTGGTTCACAGCATAGCATACTTTATAGAACCTATGACTGAGGCATAGGGAATGACTTTTCATTCTCTTTCTATTTTCTGCCATGGTCGGGTCTTGAGTCTTACTCAACTTCACACCTTGCAACACAGGCAAGAACTCCTTCTTTGACTGTTCCATTTTGAACTATTTCAAAAATTTATCAAGGTATGTACTTATTGAAAAACTTATCAAGCGTCTTGATCTATCTCAATAGATCTTGATGCTCAATATGTAAGTAGCTTTACTGAGGTCTTTCTTTTAAAGAACTCCTTTCAAATACTCCTTTGTGCTTTGCAGAATAATTCTACATTATTTCCGATCAACAATATGTCATTCACATATACTTATCAGAAGTGTTGTAGTGCTCCCACTCACTTTCTTGTAAATACAGGCTTCACCGTAAGTCTGTATAAAACTATATGCTTTGATCAACTTATCAAAGCGTATATTCCAACTCTGAGGTGCTTGCACCAGTCCATAGATGGATTGCTGGAGCTTGCACATTTTGTTAGCACTTTTAGGATTGACAAAACCTTCTGGTTGCATCATATACAACTCTTCTTTAAGAAAAACATTAAGGAATGCAGTTTTGACATCCATTTGCCAGATTTCATAAAATGTGGAAATTGCTAACATGATTCGGACAGATTTAAGCATCGCTACAGTTGAGAAAATCTCATTGTAGTCAACACCTTGAACTTGTCAAAAAACCTTTTTGCGACAAGTCGAGCTTTGTAAATAGTAACACTACTATCAACGTCCGTCTTCCTCTTGAAGATCCATTTATTTCTTATGGCTTGCCAATCATCGGGCAAGTCCACCAAAGTCCACACTTTGTTCTCATACATGGATCCTATCTCAGATTTCATGGCCTCCAGCCACTTTGCGGAATCTGGGCTCATCATCGCTTCCTCATAGTTCGTAGGTTTATCATGGTCTAGTAACATGACTTTCAGAACGGGATTACCGTACCACTCTGGTGCGGACCGTACTCTGGAAGACCTACGAGGTTCTGTAGTAACTTGATCTGAAGTTTCATGATCATCATCATTAGCTTCCTCACTAATTGGTGTAGGAATCACTGGAACTGATTTTAGTGATGAACTATTTTCCAATTCGGGAGAAGGTACAGTTACCTCATCAAGTTCTACTTTCCTCCCACTCACTTCTTTCGAGAGAAACTCCTTCTCTAGAAAGGATCCATTTTTAGCAACGAAAATCTTGCCTTCGGATTTGTGATAGAAGGTGTACCCAACAGTTTCCTTTGGGTATTCTATGAAGACGCACTTCTCCGATTTGGGTTTGAGCTTATCAGGATGAAACTTTTTCACATAAGCATCACAACCCCAAACTTTAAGAAACGACAACTTGGGTTTCTTGCTAAACCACAGTTCATATGTTGTCGTCTCAACGGATTTAGATGGTGCCCTTTTTAACGTGAATGCAGCTGTCTCTAATGCATAACCCCAAAACAATAGTGGTAAATCAGTAAGAGACATCATAGATCGTACCATATCAATAAAGTGCGGTTACGATGTTCGGACACACCATAACCTTGTGGTGTTCCAGGTGGCATGAGCTGTGAAACTATTCCACATTGTTTTAATTGAAGACCAAACTCGTAACTCAAATATTCGTCTCCGCGATCAGATTGCAGAAACTTTATTTTCTTGTTACGATGATTTTTCCACTTCACTCTAAAATTCTTTGAACATTTCAACTATTTCAGACTTCTGTTTCATCAAGTAGATATACCCATATCTGCTCAAATCATCTTGTGATGGTTAGAAAATAATGATACTTGCCACGAGCATCAACACTCATTGGATCGCATACATTGGTATGTATTATTTCCAATAAGTCAGTAGCTTGTTCCGTTGTTCCAGAGAACGGAGTTTTAGTCATCTTGCCCAAAAGGCACGGTTCGCAAGCATCAAATGATTCATAACCAAGTGATTCCAAAAATCCATCTTTATGGAGTTTCTTCATGCGCTTTACACCGATATGACCCAAATGGCAGTGCCACAAATAAGTTGCACTATCATTATTAACTTTGCATCTTTTGGCATCAATATTATGAATATGTGTATTACTATGATCGAGATCCAACAAACTATTTTCATTGGGTGTATAACCATCAAAGTTTTATTCATGTAAACAGAATAACAATTATTCTTTAACTTCAAATGAATAACCGTATCACAACAAACATGATCAAATCATATTCATGCTCAACGCAAACGCTAAATACCATTTATTTAGGTTTAACACTAATCTCGAAAATATAGGGAGTGTGTGATGATGATCATATCAATCTTGGAACTATTTCCAACACTCATCGTCACTTCCCCTCAACTAGTCTCTGTTTATTATGTAACTCCTGTTTCGATTTACTAATCTTAGCAACCGAACAAGTATCAAATACTCAGGGGCTACTATAAACACTAGTAAGGTACACATCAAACACCTGTATATCAAATACACCCTTGTTCACTTTGCCCTCCTTCTTATCCACCAAATATTTAGGGCATTTCCGCTTCCAGTGACTATTTCCTTTGCAGTGTAAGCACTTAGTTTCAGGCTTAGGTCCAGCTTTGGGCTTCTTCACGGGAGTGACAACTTGTTTGCCATTCTACTTGAAGCTTCCCTTTCTTTCCCTTTGCCCCTTTTCTTGAAACTAGTGGTCTTGTCAATCATCAACACTTGATGCTCTTCTTGATTTCTACCTTCGTCGATTTCAACATCACGAAGAGCTTGGGAATCGTTTTCGTCATCCTTTGCATACTATAGTTCATCACAAAGTTCTACTAACTTGGTGATGGTGACTAGAGAATTCTGTCAATCACTATCTTATCTGGAAGATTAACTCCCACTTGATTCAAGCGATTGTAGTACCCAGACAATCTGAGCACATGCTCTCTAGTTGAGTGATTCTCCTCCATATTTTAGCTATAGAACTTGTTGGAGACTTCATATCTCTCAACTCGGGTATTTGCTTGAAATATTAACTTCAACTCCTGGAACATCTCATATGGTCCATGACGTTCAAAATGTTTTTGAAGTCCCGATTCTAAGCCATAAAGCATGGTGCACAAAACTATCAAGTAGTCATCATATTGAGCTAGCCAAACGTTCATAAGGTTTGCATCTGCTCCTGCAATAGGTCTGTCACCTAGCGGTGCATTAAGGACATAATTCTTCTGTGCAGCAATGAGGATAAACCTCAGATCACGGATCCAATCCGCATCATTGCTACTATCATCTTTCAACACAATTTTCTCTAGGAACATATCAAAATAAACATATGAAAGCAACAACGCGAGCTATTGATCTACAACATAATTTGCAAAATACTACCAGGACTAAGTTCATGATAAATTTAAGTTCAATTAATCATATTACTTAAGAACTCCCACTTAGATAGACATCTCTCTAGTCATCTAAGTGATCACGTGATCCAAATCAACTAAACCATGTCCGATCATCACGTGAGATGGAGTAGTTTTCAATGGTGAACATCACTATGTTGATCATATCTACTATATGATTCATGCTCGACCTTTTGGTCTCCGTGTTCCGAGGCCATATCTGTATATGCTAGGCTCGTCAAGTATGACCTGAGTATTCCGCGTGTGCAACTGTTTTGCACCCGTTGTATTTGAACGTAGAGCCTATCACACCCGATCATTACGTGGTGTCTCAGCACGAAGAACTTTCGCAACGGTGCATACTCAGGGAGAACACTTCTTGATTATTAGTGAGAGATCATCTTAAAATGCTACCGTCAATCAAAGCAAGATAAGATGCATAAATGATAAACATCACATGCAATCAATATAAGTGATATGATATGGCCATCATCTTGTGCTTGTGATCTCCATCTTCGAAGCACCGTCGTGATCACCATCATCACCGGCGCGACACCTTGATCTCCATCGTAGCATCGTTGTCGCTACGCCATCTATTGCTTCTACGACTATCGCTACCACTTAGTGATAAAGTAAAGCAATTACAGGGCGTTTGCATTTCATACAATAAAGAGACAACCATATGGCTCCTGCCAGTTGCCGATAACTTCGGTTACAAAACATGATCATCTCATACAATAAAATATAGCATCACGTCTTGACCATATCACATCACAACATGCCCTGCAAAAACAAGTTAGACGTCCTCTACTTTGTTGTTGCAAATTTTACGTGGCTGCTACGGGCTTTAGCAAGAACCGTTCTTACCTACGCATAAAAACCACAACGATAGTTCGTCAAGTTGGTGCTGTTTTAACCTTCGCAAGGACCGGGCGTAGCCACACTCGATTCAGCTAAAGTGAGAGAGACAGACACCCGCCAGCCACCTTTAAGCACGAGTGCTCGTAACGGTGAAACCAGTCTCGCGTAAGCATACGCGTAATGTCGGTCCGGACCGCTTCATCTCACAATACCGCCGAACCAAAGTATGACATGCTGGTAAGCAGTATGACTTGTATCGCCCACAACTCACTTGTGTTCTACTCATGCATATAGCATCAACGCATAAAACCTAGGCTCAGATGCCACTGTTGGGGAACGTAGTAATTTCAAAAAATTTCCTATGCACACGCAAGATCATGGTGATGGCATAGCAACGAGAGGGGAGAGTGTACGTCCACGTACCCTCGTAGACCGTAAGCGGAAGCGTTAGCACAACGCGGTTGATGTAGTCGTACGTCTTCATGATCCGACCGATCCAAGCGCCGAACGTACGGCACCTCCGAGTTCAGCACACGTTCAGCTCGATGACGATCTCCGGACTCCGATCCAGCAAAGCTCCGGAGATGAGTTCCGTCAGCACGACGGCGTGGTGACGATGATGATGTTCTACCGGCACAGGGCTTCGCCTAAACTCCGCGACGATATGACCGAGGTGGAATATGGTGGAGGGGGGCACCGCACACGGCTAAGGAACGATCCGTAGATCAACTTGTGTGTTGTTCCTAGAGGTGCCCCCCTGCCCCCGTATATAAAGGAGCAAGGGGGGAGGAGGCCGGCCCTAGGAGGGGGCGCGCCAAGGGGAGTCCTACTCCCATCGGGAGTAGGACTCCCTCCTTCCTTGTTGGAGTAGGAGAAGGGGGAAAGAGGGGGAGAGGAGGAAGGAAAAGGGGGCCGCACCCCTTGTCCAATTCGGACTAGAGGGGGGCTGCGCGCCTCCTTCCTTTTGGCCTCTCTCCTCTATTTCCGTATGGCCCAATAAGGCCCATATACTCCCCGGCGAATTCCCGTAACTCTCCGGTACTTCGAAAAATACCCGAATCACTCGGAACCTTTCCGAACTCCGAATATAGTCGTCCAATATATCGATCTTTATGTCTCAACCATTTCGAGACTACTCGTCATGTCCCCGATCTCATCCGGGACTCCGAACTCCTTCGGCACATCAAAACTCATAAACTCATAATATAACTGTCATTGAAACCTTAAGCGTGCGGACCCTACGGGTTCGAGAACTATGTAGACATGACCTAGAACTATTCTTGGTCAATAGCCAATAGCGGAACCTGGATGCCCATATTGGCTCCTACATATTCTACGAAGATCTTTATCGGTCAAACCGCATAACAACATACTTTGTTCCCTTTGTCATCGGTATGTTACTTGACCGAGATTCGATCGTCGGTATCCAATACCTAGTTCAATCTCGTCACCGGCAAGTCTCTTTACTCGTTACGTAATGCATCATCCCTGTAACCAACTCATTGGTCACACTGCTTGCAAGGCTTATAGTGATGTGCATTACCGAGAGGGCCCAGAGATACCTCTCCGGCAATCGGAGTGACAAAACCTAATCTCGAAATACACCAACTCAACATGTACCTTCGGAGACACCTGTAGTACTCCTTTATAATCACCCAGTTACATTGTGACGTTTGGTAGTACCCAAAGTGTTCCTCCGGTAAACGGGAGTTGCATAATCTCATAGTTACAGGAACATGTATAAGTCATGAAGAAAGCAATAGCATTATACTAAACGATCAAGTGCTAGGCTAACGGCAATGGGTCATGTCAATCACATCATTCTCCTAATGATGTGATCCCATTAATCAAATGACAACACATGTCTATGGTTAGAAAACATAACCGTCTTTGATTAATGAGCTAGTCAAGTAGAGGCATACTAGTGACTATATGTTTGTCTATGTATTCACACATGTATTATGTTTCCGGTTAATACAATTTTAGCATGAATAATAAACATTTATCATGAAATAAGGAAATAAATAATAACTTTATTATTGCCTCTAGGGCATATTTCCTTCAAAAACTTCTCACAACAAGTAACAAGCAATTCACATGTTAAAGCATAAACCATAAACTAGCAAACTTCATTCTCAATCATTAAACAATTACAATTCATCCTATTTTCAGGAAGGGTCTATGTCAGAGCTTTGATTTAGCAAACTTCACATACTCAACTATCATATAGTCTTCTACAATTGCTAACACTCACGCAATACTTATGGTTATAAAGTTTTGATCGGACACTGAGAAAGATAGGGGCTTATAGTGTTGCCTCCCAACGTATTCACCTTTGGGTGATGTCAACAATAATAGTTCATGCTAACTTACATCCAATTGGATATATATCAGGATCTTTCCAACACGAAGTGCTTGCCAAAGGATAAAATGAAAAATGGAAAGGTGAAGATCACCTCGACTCTTGCATAAAGTAATAGAAATAAAGTAAAAGATAGGCCCTTCGCAGAGGGAAGCATGGATTTGCAGAGGTGCCAGAGCTCAATTTTGAAATAGAGATAAATAATTGTGAGAGGTATGATCTCATTGTCAACATAACAACCAAGAGTTCCCAATATCTTCCATACTACATACATTATAGGCGGTTCCCAAACAGAATGGTAAAAGTTTTTACTCCCCCTCCACCAACAATCATCAATCCATGGCTTGCCCGAAACAAAGGGTGCCTCCAACTAACATCAAACCTGGGGGAGTTTTGTTTGCAATTATTTTTGATTTGATTTTGATCTTTTGATCATGGGACTGGGCATCCCGGTTACCAGCCATTTTTCTCGTGAATGATGAGCGGAGTCCACTCATCTTGAGAATAACCCACCTAGCATGGAAGATACTGACAGCCCCCAGTCGCTACATGAGCGATTCGGGCATACAAAACAGATTATTATTTGAAGGTTTAGAGTTTGGCACATGCAAATTTACTTGGAACGGCAGGTAAATACCGCATATAGGTAGGTATGGTGGACACTCATGGCAAAAACTGGGTTTAAGGATATTTGGAAGCACAAGTAGTATCTCTACTTGGTGCAAGGAATTTTGGCTAGCATGAGGGGAAAGGCAAGCTCAACATGTTTGAATGATCCATGACAATATACTTTAACTGAGATGTGAGAAAAGATAACCCATTACGTTGTCTTCCTTGTCCAACATCTACTCTTTAGCATGTCATACTTAATGAGTGCTCACAATTATAAAAAGATGTCTAGGATAGTATATTTATATGTGAAATCTCTCTTCCTTCAATATTCTTTCATGAATTGGTCAAATGACCAATACAATGTTTGCTAACCTTCAATAAACCTCTACTTCTTAGATGTGAAGTCATTACTCCCCACGGGATAAGCAAATGAAACATATAAATTTCAGATTTATGGCATTCAACTCATTCAACCATTTACTCATAGGATATAAGTGAAGCACACGAGTAAATGACAAACTACTCCAAAAAGATATAAGTGAAGATCAATGAGTAACTAAATAGTTGTGTAACTATGTGAAGACTCTCTCTCATTCAAGAATTTCAGATCTTGGTATTTTATTCAAACAGCAAGCAAAGCAAAACAAAATGACATTGCAAGGATAGCACAACTCATGTGAAGAAGCAAAAACTTAGGCTCAACCGATACTAACCGATAGTTGTTGAAGAAGAAAGGTGGGATGCCTACCGGGGCATCCCCAAGCTTAGATGCTTGAGACTTCTTGAAATATTATCTTGGGGTGCCTTGGGCATCCCCAAGCTTGAGCTTTTATGTCTCCTTAATTCCTCTCATATCATGGTTTGTCTTCTTTTTATCAAAAGATTCATCCACAACAAACTCAATAAGAACTCGTGAGATAGGTTAGTATAAACCAATGCAAAACCTTATCATTCTCTACTGTAACAAATCACTCGAATTATTATTCAACATTGCATACTAAATGCCTCTGCATATTTAATACTCCTATCCTCAAATAGAATCATTAAACAAGCAAGCATATGCAAACAATGCAAACATAACAGCAATCTGCTGAAACAGTACAGTCTGTAAAGAATGCAAGATTAATCATACTTACCTAAATCCTAAAATTTTGAGAAAAATACTACGTTGTAGAATATTTATCAGAACTCAATATGCAAAAACTTTCAACATATACCATTCTCTGACTTTTCTAGGGAATTTTTGCAACAGCGGTAAACTTTCTGTTTTCAAACAACAACATGTATACTAGCAAAATAAGCATGGTAAAGGCTATCCTTGTTTTTTTTATTGAAAATATAGGTGAAAACCATTATTCTAAAAAAAAGCAAGCAAATACTGACAAAATAAATGATGCTCCAAGCAAAACACATATCATGTGGCGAATAAAAATATCGCTCCAAGTAAAGTTACCGATGAACGAAGACGAAAGAGGGGATGCCTTCCGGGGCATCCCCAAGCTTAGGGTCTTGGTTGTACTTGTATATTACCTTGGGGTGCCTTGGGAATCCCCAACCTTAGGTGCTTTACACTCCTTATTTTGTATTCCATTGAATCTTTACCCAAAACTTGAAAACTTCAACCACACAAAACTCAAAACAAAACTCGTAAGCTCCGTTAGTATAAGAAAATAAAACCACCACTTAGGTACTATAATGAACTCATTGTAAATTCATATTGGTGTAATATCTACTGTATTCTAACTTCTCTATGGTTTATACCCTCCGATACTACTCATAGATTAATCAAAATAAGAAAACAACACAATGAAAACAGAATCTGTCAAAACAGAACAATCTGTAGTAATCTGCATCAAATGTATACTTCTGGAACTCAAACAATTCTGAAATAAATTGGTGGACCTGAGTAATTTGTCTATTAATCATCTGCAAAAATAATCAACATAAAATCACTCTTCAGTAAACAATGGCAGCTATTCTCATGAGCGCTAAAGTTTCTGTTTTTTACAGCAAGATCATATAGACTTCACCCAAGTCTTCCCAAAGGTTCTACTTGGCACTTTATTGAAACAAAAGCTATAAAACATGATTACTACAGTAGCATAATCATGTGAACACACAAAAACAGTAAGGGTAAATATTGGGTTGTCTCCCAACAAGCGCTTTTCTTTAATGCATTTCTAGCTAGGCATGATGATGACAATGATGCTCACCTAAAAGATAAGAATTGAAACAGAATGGGAGCATCATGAAGCATATGACTAGCACATTTAACTCTAACACACTTCCTATGCATAGGGATTTTTTGAGCAAACAACTTATGGGAACAATAATCAACTAGCATAGGAAGGCAAAAAAAGCATAGCTTCAAAATTTTCAACACATAGAGAGGGAACTTGATATTATTGCAATTCTTACAAGCATATGTTCCTTCCTCATAATAATTTTCAGTAGCATCATGAATGAATTCAACAATATA
Source organism: Triticum aestivum (assembly GCF_018294505.1). Lineage (NCBI taxonomy): Eukaryota > Viridiplantae > Streptophyta > Magnoliopsida > Poales > Poaceae > Triticum > Triticum aestivum. The sequence continues at coordinate 529,361,033 of NC_057795.1, forward strand.
ACTGTCGGGGGTTGGGTGCGACACATGCCAAAGGATAGCTTAATATGGTGGGAGCGAGTAGAACGTCCCCGGTGCCAGGAAACGGGATGAGGCGAAGGCATGCACGCCGGCGAATCTTACCCAACTTCGGGGCTCTCGGGGGAGATAACACCCCTACTGCTGCTCTGCGGGGTCTCCGCATGATCACTAAGGCAAAGTGACTACATGGTTGCTCCTAGAGCTGTATTCTGGAGGTAGGAGAAGGCAAGACCAGCTCTCTCCTTCCTATAGGATCTGGTCTAATGCTAATGGATTCGAACCCTTTGCATGGGTGCTTCGGGGGGTTTATATAGGCCTACCCCCAGGGGTACAATGGTAATCCGGCTGGGCGCAGGCCCCAGCCGTCTGTCTCTCAGGCCACTGTCTTCTTCGCCGACTGCTGGGGCCCGCTGACTTGTGGGCCCCACCGGAGAATCCGACACTGTAGCCGTGCTTCTGATGACGCAGGCTTGGTCATGGGGTCATGGCAACAGTGCCGCCGTCTATCGGGTCGATCACTATTGTCACCTCCCGTCTTATCTGGTTAATGGCGCGTGGGACCCGTGGGAGAGGCTGGCCGACTCTAGGGAGCCGACTCCCACAGGGCCGCCTTCGGGGCGTATCCGCCGCCTTCCATGCTCTCACTGACAGGCGGGTCCGCCGTCTCCGAGCCGTACAGGTAGGCCGTCGTGACCACAGTGCGCCGCCCACTGTGGCTGAGGTCAGGGCAGGCATGGCAATAGTGCCGGGCCACGCTGGAGATCTCCAGTGGTATGGCACACTGTAGCCATGCCGGCCCCTCGTAAGCAGGAGGTGACGGCCACGCCATGGTCGTACTCGCCTCGCCTATCGTGATGAGAGTGGAGCCGCGGGCCGACTCTCTATAGCCGGCTCCTCCGGAAGTCGCCGGCCATGAGTTGGCTTATCTTGGAGTCGCCGTCTGGGACTCGGCTTGAGGGGCGCATCCTGCCCTGATGTCTTGAAAGGTTCTGGGGCTCGGGTTAGCCTACCCGTGGCCCATTACTCCGACAGTAGTCCCCGAAGCTGGTGAGGCTCCGAGAGTGACACATTGTGGGGCCTCAACAGTTTCATTCTTCCGGTGGTAGAATCTGGGCTTCGCTTGCCGTCTTCCTCTGGTCCGACTATTCGAAGTTGGATCCGCAGAGGGCCGCCTTGCTCTATAAGGAGCTCGGAAGTCGTGGCGGGAGACCAGGCGGCGTGCCTGATACGCTTCCCTGCGGCCGCCCGCCGCGGTCCTATCATGCGGCGCCACGCGGCGAGGGCAGTCTGCTTGCCCACGCGCGCGACGGGACGGGCCATCAGGTGGGGCCCGCCACTACCGCACCTCGGCACGCGAACGGATCTGCTGCGGCCGTGTGAGCGGTTAGGCTTCGCACGTTGTTACTGCGCGCAGTAACTTCGTGGGGTAAATCATGGGGGGGGGGCGTGGGGTTCTGAGCGTAGTTAATCCCACGCCCGCCCCATCGGCTTCTCAGCCTTCAAGGCTATAAGTAGGCGGGGGGAGTGGAGCGGCAAAGCACGCGCGCCCATCTTCCCTGCTCCCCGTCTCCACTTGCCTCCTTTCCTTCTTCTTGCCGGCGGTGAGCAGAACCACACCGCACCAACAGCGATGAGCTCTTCCTCCGCCGCTGCGGCTTCGGCCATGCGTTCCGGCGTGTGGGACGTCTCGGAGGTAGACGACGACCTCATCGAGTTCCTCCGCAAGACGCGCCGCCTCCCCAGTGCACACCTCGTGCGAGCCCGTGCCGCGCCGGCGAGGGAGATATCGCCGGTGCCGGAGGAGGGCGAGCGGGTCATCTTCCGCTCGCACCTCATGCGCGGCCTGGGGCTGCCGGCGAGTGGCTTCTTCCGCTCCTTCTTGGAGTTTCACGGGCTCCAGCCGCACCACCTCACCCCGAACACGATGGTGCTGCTGTCTGCCTTCACCACTCTGTGCGAAGGTTTTCTCGGCGTTCTCCCCACCAACGAGCTGTGGGGAGAATTTTTCTCATCTAAGCTCGGCACGCACGTCGCCGGCGTGCCTGCTCAATGCGGTGCCTTCATCGCGATGCGGCGATCGACGGCCGACAACCCCTTTCCCTTCCATCTCGCTGATCAAGTCGGTGAAGATGTGGCAGCGCTCGTACTTCTACGTGAAGAACATCGCCCCTGACGGCGACTGGTCAATCTGCCGCCTTATGAAGCCGGCGCACCAGCTGGGAGGCTCCCCAGCTGGTCTCATCGAGTCAAGATGCTGACTCCCGCCAGAGCCGCCGCCGTAGCGCGATTCTAAGTCTTGACGCAGTCGGAGGGCCTCGTCGGGGCCGACTTGCTGGCCGCCTTCGTGGCGCGCCGAGTCCTCCCGCTCTAGGGCCGGCCTCATCTGATCAGTCAGATGAGCGACCACCGAGACCCGAGTCGGATGAGCACCAAGGAGATGCCCCGCGCAGAGGTGCCAAACATGGTGAACCATATCGCGAACTGCGAGCTCGGGGAGGACTGGCAGTTCGGCAAGGAGCCGTACTCGCGCGCCAACCCCCCTCCAGTGGTAAGTCACATCTCCTTATTGCTTTGTCTCCTTTTTAGCCGAATCCGACTTCTGATTTTTATTGGTTTCTTCTGGACTAGAACCCCCTCATACAGCCTGCAGCCGGCGTCACGAGACCGCCCCGCGAGTTCGTCCCCGACCGAGCGGAGAGCGACGTCGACGACCCCGACTTGGGGGCGGCGGCGATGGAAGCCGACGCCGAAGGCAGAGGAGGAGGAGCGGGGAGTGGCCTCAGGCCCTCGGCCACCTTCGCCGACTATCCAGAGGACGACGCCGAAGGGGAAGTCGTCCCGCGCCATCAGCCAAGGGTAGGCCCCTCGGGCGCGGGTTCCTCTGCCGGCTTGGCCGGCCAAGGCGGCGCGAAGAGGCGCCACGCGGGCCAAGTGCGCCTGGCGGCAAGTCGAAGAAGTTCAAGGGGGCGGCCGCCGCGACCAAGCGGGAGGAGGCGGCCGCGAAGGCCAACCGCTTCCGTAGGAAAGTGAGGAGGCTGCCGCTAGTCTCTGCGTGAGTTTTTTTCACCTTTGTCTTTATTTTCCTCTGGCGAGTCTTGTCCGAGTTCTTCTTTTACACTCCTCCCCTTCTTTCTTCAGGGCCCCCCTTTCCCTTGAAAGGGTCGCCGTCCCCTCCGTCATGGGGTCGGCAGAGACGTCCGCTAATACTCGGCGGGTCGACCCCGCCGCCGACCTCCGGGAGGCGACGGAGCGAAACGCGCGGGAGAAGCGCGACGAGGAGGAGGCCGACCGCCTGGAGAAGGCGGAGACCGAGAAGGCGGCTGCCTCCGCCCAGAAGAAGCTGGAGGGGGCTGAAGCCCTTGCGGCGAGACGGTGAGCTGAGGAGGCCGCGCGTCGCCAATCGGCGTTGCTCGTTGCCCCACTATCCTCCGCACCACCGCCTCCGGAATTCACGGGGCAGAACGGAGAAGCCGGCACCGAGAACCCCGTCGTGGAGAAGGAGAGCGGCGAGGCCTCCACGTCGGACACGCTTGTGCTGCCGCCTCCACCGCCGTCTGGGAGGGCCCATGCCAAACAGCCGGTAGGCCCGCCGGTGCCGCCGACTGAGGACGAGGTCGAGGTGAGGCTGCTTCTTCAAGTTGCCTCGCCAGTGCGCCGCCGCCTTGAGAAAGCGACTTCGACGCCACGGCCCCTGGAGGTCGGTGCCGCTAGCTCGGCCGTCCCAGACGTCGAGGCGACGAGCGCCGCGCCCGTTGGGTGGGTGCGTGGAGGCGGCACGGGCTCGCTGAACTAGGCGCTTCTGGATGTCCAAGCGAAGCTGCGAGCCGAGGGCGACGCCCTCCGGATCTGCACCAAGGCGCATCTAGCGTCGCGAGTGGCCGTCCGGGTATGTTTTCCTCTTTGATTCTTGTCTTTCTTGCTCTTCTCTGTGGGGGCGCGCCAGCGCACCCACTGGGTGTAGTCCCCGAGTTTCGGGCCGACTGCTGAGCAGGCGGCTTGGAACTCCCTCTAGCGAGTTCCAAGTATTTATCTTTGTTTGAAATTTTTGTTTGCAGGAGTATCACAACCTCCGCGCCACTGCCTTCAACCGCAATGTTGAGGAGTTGAGCAAGCGGACTGCCGACTTGGCGGAAAGCCAGAGTAAGTTCTTTTTCTCTTCTTTGCGGGGGCGCGCTGGCGCACCCGCGGGCTGTAGTCCCCGAGATTCGGGCAGACTGCTGAGCAGTCGGGCCGGATCTTCCCAGCGATCTTCTTTCTTGATGACTTCAACGTCTCCTTCTTTGTTCTTCTTTTTCGTGGGGGCGCGCTGGCGCACCCGCGGGCTGTAGTCCCCGAGATTCGGGCTGACTGCTGAGCAGTCGGGCCGGATCTTCCCGGCGATCTTCTTTGCTGATGACTTATTCGTCTCTTTCTTTCATTCTTCAGGGGCTAACGCCACTCTTCAGGAGCAGCTGGGTGAAATCAACACCGCCTTGCGCGTCAAGGGGGAGGAGTGCAGCAAGCTTGCAGCAGGGCGCGACCTACTTGCTGCGCAGCTGGCCGAGCAGAAGGAGCTGCTCAAGAAAACGCAGGACGAGGCCGAGAAGAAGGAGGCTGCTCTTCTGGCCGAGTTCGAGAGCGAGCGCTCCTCCTGGACTGACAAGGAGGTGATGCTGACCTCCGGCTTCCATGAGATCGAGGACATCATCGACGGTGAGTTTCTTTCTTTGAGTTTTCGACTATGTGTCAGGCTGACTTCTAATTTTTCGATTTGCTTCTCTTCTTCTTCATTTTTTTGGCAGACTTCTTCCCTGGCGACTCGCAGGCAGTCCCTCTGGCCATCGAGGCTGATCGTGAGGCGTGGAGGGCAAGCGGCGCGGTGATTGCCGCCAACGCTCCCTTGACTGTCGATGAGCAGCTTCTGAGCATCGAGGCCCGTCTTCGTCCGGCCCATCGGCTGATGCGCCGGCTTTAGCATGCCAGCGCCCAGGCAGTTGCCGCCCTGTGGCCAGACATGCTGGCTCTGCGCACCGCCAGTCGGACTGCTGACTGGCTGGAGGTCGGAGCCGGCCGTCTTGAGGCCTGGAAGGGTTCCTCGGCCCGGGCCGGTGCGCGTCGGGCCTTGGAATTCGTCAAGGCGTGGTATCCGGGGGTGGACGTGGACCGTCTGGCCGCGTTCCGGTCAGCGGCCCAGGCCGAGTTGGAGGCTATGGAGGGCGCCGTTGTCGAGCGTGCGGCGGCAATCGCCGACTACACAGACACCAGTGTCTTCGTCCCTGAGCGGGCTGCAGGCGGCGAGGAGGTGCCGCCAGAGTGGTTCGGGATGATCCCAGAATATGGCGAGGACTTGGCGGAGGACGAAGGCGAGACGGAGGCGCCAGAAGACAGAGCGGGCGACCAGCCTCAGCTCGACCGCGCCTCTAGCAATGAGCCGCGTCCGACCAGACCGACTGCCGCTAGCGGCGATCAAGCCGAGACTGCCCAGCCGGCCGCCCCGGCACCTGACATCGCCGTCTCCTCCGACCCTCTGAACCCGTATGCTGCTCCCTAGGCTGCCTTCTGGCTTTATTTTATCTGCTCTAGAAAGTCTTTGAGGAACTTGTTAATTTGCACAATTCCACCCTCGGGTGTATTTTGAACTTCTGTCTGAAGATTCGGCCAATGGGCCTATGCTATGTAAATATTAATCCGAGTTCTATATTTCCTTGCTCATTGCTCCTTTGGCTTTTTCCTTTGCCGCCTTCCCCTAGTTGCCGCTTTGTCAGCCGGATAACCGCTCTGCGGACTGCTGCTGGACCAAATGCCTGGCTACTTTGGGGAAAGCAAGTACTTGCCTTTCATTGGAGTTTATTTAACAAGTTGGATAGAAAGCGGCAAGCCGAATACTCGCGAGTCGGCTTGTGAAAGGGGGCTGGAAACCGGCTCAGGCTATGTTAATGTTTTAGGTCCTTAGCCATTTTTCGTGTGAGCGCCCATTCATCCTTACTCCTGCCTACCAAACAGTCGCTCTGCGAGCTGCGACTTCTGGCAGGAGACGGCTTAGGCGCCGCACACTACTTGTCCAACTTCAGGAAACATTTCATAGCGCCAGACGGCGAGTCCCCGGGCCGACTAGTCGAACCCGGCGCCAAGCAGCGTGGCAAGAAGTAGCATACTCGAAGGCATAATTCTTATCATACAGATAATCAAAAGGGGCAGTCCCAGAGCTCGTCTCGGGGGGCCCGAAGTCTCGGTACTTTAATACAAAGGGGGAGCGTGATACATACTGAATTAACTGTAAAATCTTCGAAGGAGATTTGCATTCTATGGCCGTTTCGACTCTTTGCCGGAGTCGTCTCTCTTGCTGCTCGGGGCTTCTGAGCATCAATCAGGTAGTAGGAGTCGTTGCCCAGCACTTTGCTGACGATGAAGGGGCCTTCCCAAGGCACCGACAGCTTGTGCTGGCAGGTTGTCCGCTGAATCAGTCGGAGCACAAGGTCGCCTTCTTGGAAAGATCTTGGCCTGACCTTCCTGTTGTAGTGTCGGCGCAGGTTCTGCTAGTAGATGCTGGACCGACTGAGTGCCAACAGCCGGCCCTCTTCCAGCAGATCGATGCCGTCTTGACGTGCTTCTTCTGCTTCCTCCTCGGTGTACATGGTGACTCGCGGGGAGTCGAATTCTATGTCCGTCGGGATGACGGCTTCAGCACCGTAGACGAGGAAGAAAGGTGTGAAGCCGGTTGACTTGTTTGGAGTTGTGCGCAGACTCTAGAGGACGACTGGCAGCTCCTCAAGCCAACAGCCGGCCGAACGCTCCAGTGGTTCGACCAGGCGAGGCTTGATGCCGGATCGGATGAGGCCGTTTGCTCGCTCCACCTGGCCGTTTGACTGCGGATGGGCGACGGATGCTAACTCCAGTCGGATGCCCTGCGTTGTGCAGAAACGGGCCAAGGCTCCTTTGGCAAAGTTTGTGCCATGCACGGTGATGATGCTATGTGGTATGCCGTACCGAGTCGTAATGTCGGCGATGAAGGTTACTACAGTCGGGCCATTCAACTTCTTGATGGGTTTTACTTCTATCCACTTGGTGAACTTGTCCACCGCGACAAGTAGGTGAGTTAGGCCGCCTCGTGCCGTCTTGAATGTTCCCACCATGTCCAGGCCCCAAACCGCAAAGGGCCAGGCGATGGGAATGGTCTTGAGCGCGGAAGCCGGCTGGAGTGGCTTGGAACGGAACATCTGGCACCCTTTGCAGTTTTGGACTAATTCCTTGGCCTCTTCTAGGGCAGTCGGCCAGAAGAAACCGTGCCGGAAGGCTTTGGCGACGAGTGCCCTTGAAGCCGCATGGTGGCCGCACTCGCCTTCATGAATGTCTCTAAGAATTGCTTGGCCTTGTTCTGCCTCGACATAGCGTTGGTAGACGCCAGTGATACTGTGCCTGACCAGCTCTCTGTTGACTATGGTATAGGCTGCCGCTCGGCGTTGCACTTGCCGAGCCAGGATTTCATCAGCTGGAAGCTCTCTGTTTACTAGGAACTTGAGGATGGGCTGGGCCCATGAGGGTGCTGCTACTTTTTCAACTGCCACTATTGCGACTTGGACAAGGGCGGCTGGGCTGGGAGGCGGCGGGCTGGGATCCGTGGCCTCTTGCTGGACCGGTGAAGTCCCCGGGCCGACTGGCGCAGTCCCCGGGCCGAGTTCTGGAGTCTTCGGGCTGACCGTCGCAGTCCCCGGGCCAGCTTCGACTGCGGTATTTTTGGAGCCGTCTGTAAGAATTCTTGTGCCGTCTGCTGGTGCTCTTGAATCAGATCTGACTTCTTTGGGGGGAGCTGGCACAAAAATGGAGTCTGATTCTGGCGAAGGTTTGATAGACGGCTTGAGGAGGTGCTGAAGGGCGATGCCGGATGGTATTGCTTGACGGGTGGAGCCGACTCGTGCAAGGGCGTCTGCTTGGTCGTTGTCATTTCTTGGCACGTGAAGGAATTCACACCCCTCAAAATATCTGCTGAGTTGCTGTACCACGAAGCGGTAGCTCGCCATGTTTGCATCTTTGGTGTCCCAGTCGCCAGACGACTGCTGGACCACCAAATCGGAATCGCCATAGCATAGGATCTGACGGATGCCGAGTTCTTTAGCAAGCCGGAGCCCGTGAACGAGCGCCTCGTATTCGGCAACGTTGTTGGAGGCGGCGAAGTGGATCTGCAGTGTGTACTTGAGCTTGTCGCCTTTGGGGGAGGTGAGGACGACGCCGGCTCCCAAGCCGGTGCGCATCTTGGAGCCATCGAAATGCATCCGCCAATGGGTGGAGTCGGGTGCTGGCGGCAGGTACTGGGACTCAGTCCAGTCGACAAGGAAGTCGGCCAGTGCTTGTGACTTGATGGCGGTGCGGGGCTGGTAGTAGATGGTGTAGGGAGCCAGATCTATGGCCCACTTGGCTACTCGGCCCGAAGCATCACGGCTTTCGATGATCTCGGCCAGTGGAGCGGTGCAAACCACAGTGATTGGATGCTCTTGAAAGTAAGGCTTCAACTTCTTGGCGGCGAAATGTACGCCGTAGCACATCTTCTGGTAGTGGGGGTAGTTCTGCTTGGAGGTCGACAGTACCTCGCTCAGGTAATATGCCGGTCTCTGGACAGGGAGCGCCTTGCCTTCCTCCTTGCGTTTAACTACGATAACTGTGCTAACTACCCGGCTGGTGGCGGCAATGTATAGGAGCATAGGCTCTTTAGGAGTCGGAGCCGCCAACACAGGGGGAGTAGTCAACATCTTTTTCAACTCGAGAAATGCTTCGTCCGCCTTGTGGTTCCACTCAAAAAAGGTGGTCTTCTTCATCAGTTGGTACAAAGGGAGAGCCTTCTCGCCCAGCCGGCTGATGAATCGGCTGATGGACGCCAAGCAGCCGATGAATTTCTGCACATCTAACAGTCGGCGGGGTACTTCCATCCTCTCGATGGCTTTGATTTTTACAGGGTTGCACTCTATGTCGCGTTCAGAGACCAGGAAGCCAAGGAGCTGGCTGGCTGGTACTCCGAAGACGCACTTCTTCGGGTTGAGCTTGATCCGGAATCGGCGCAGATTCTCAAAGGTTTCTTGGAGATCTTCCAACAGTGTCCCATGCTTTTCCGTTTTCACCACCACATCATCCACGTAGACGTGGGCATTTCTGCCGAGTTGCTTGAGGAGATACTTCTGCATGCAACGCTGAAAGGTGGCGCCGACATTCCTCAAGCCGAACGTCATAGTCAGGTAGCAGAAGGCTCCAAATAGCGTGATGAAGGCAGTCTTCAGTCTGTCTGCCGGGTTCAGCTTGATCTGGTGATATCCTGAATACGCATCTAAGAAGCTCAACAGCTCGCATCAGGCTGTGGAGTCTATCACCTGATCAATTCTTGGCAGAGCAAATGGGTCTTTGGGGCAAGCTTTGTTGAGGCTTGTGTAGTCGATACACATCCGCCACTGCTTGTTCTTCTTCAACACTAGGACCGGGTTCGCCAGCCATTCTGGAAAGAACACCTCCATAATGAAGCCGGCCGCTAGGAGTCGGGCTATCTCTTCTCCAACAACTCTTCTCTTCTCCTCTGACAGGCGGCGCAAGGGCTGCCTGACGGGCTTCACATCAGATTGGACATGTAACTTGTGCTCGGCGAATTCCGTCGGTACACCTGGCATGTCTTTAGGGGACCATGCGAAGATGTCTCAATTCTCACGGAGGAAATCGACGAGCTCGCCTTCCTATTTGCTGTCTAGGTTTGCGCCTATGACAGCATGCCTCTCCGGGTGCTCCCGGTCCAAAGGTATCCTCTTTGTTTCTTTGGCCGGCTTGAACGAAACCTCAGCTTCCGACTCCTTGGGGTCGGGTGACATCTCTGGCTGCTTGCCGGCCATTGCCACAACCCGATCAAGGAGCCGCCTCTCAGCTGCGATCACCAGGGACTCGGCCAGTCGACTACTCTCGGCCGCGCAGGCGGACGACTTCCTGTAGTCGCCGGCCACGGTCAGAATTCCCCTTTGAACTTGGCATCTTCATCTTGAGGTAAGCGTAGTGGGGTACCGCCATGAACTTGGCCAAAGCAGGTCGGCCAAGCAATGCTTGGTATGGGCTTTCAAGGTCTACCACTTCGAACCAAACTGGCTCTCGGCGAAAATGATCTTTGTCTCCGAAGAGGACATCTATCTGGATCTTGCCGATTGGGGAGCAAGAAAGGCCGGGTACAATGCCGTGGAAAATAGTTTGGCTGCTTTGAAGCTGTCTCTGCTTGATTCCTAATTTCTCCATGGTATCCTTGTATAGGATGTTGATGCTGCTGCCTCCGTCTATCAACACTCGCGAGGAGCGAGCGGCCCGCCTATCAGTGGCCAAGGTAGCACTCAGAACCAAGGTGTAGGAGCCCGGATTCGGCATCACCTCTGGGTGATCAGCTCTGCTCCAACTGATAGGCTTCTTGGACCAATGCATAAACTCCGGAGTACCTGATGCTACTGCATTTACTTCTTGCTGCTGCAACCGTCTGCTGCGTCGATCATCAGCCATACTGGTGAACACTACATAAGCTCCGTGCTCTTCTGAGTATTCATCTTGTATGGCGCCGACTGGCCTGGCTGCCGACTGCTGGGGCGGCTGTGGCGGCGGCGGCCCAGCAGGCGGAGGAGGGAGGAGGCCGTCTCCTTTGGCGATTCTGGTGAGCCAGTGGCATTTTCGGGTGGTATGGTTTGACGGCTTCGCGCCGCTGTGGAACTTGCAGGGACCATCTAGAGTCTGCTCGTAAGAGAAGGCCGGTAACCAGTTGGAATTGCCGCCTTTCTGTCGCTTCGCCGGAGGCTGCCCCTCAGGCTGTTGGTCTTCGACTGTTGCAACCTGCCGACTGCTGGAAGTCGGTTGCGGGGCCTTGCGTTTGTGATCATTCTGCTGCTGTCGCCGACTGGTGTCTCCAGCCGGAGTTTTGGGAGCTTGAGGGGCCACTTTGCCAGTCGCACTAACTTGAATCTCTGTCTTCATGGAGGAGTCGGCCGTGGCATACTTGTCTGCTATGACCAGCAACTCGTCGAGGGTCTCTGGCTCGTCGCAGAGGAGGCTGTGCTTGAGGAGGGTGCCTTCTCTTCACCCGGCGGTGAAGTACTCGATAGCCTGCACCTCGTGCACGCCCTCGCAGGAGTTCCGAAGCTCGCCCCATCGTGTGAGGTAATCGCGAGTCGACTCGTCTTGGCCTTGCACACACAAGGAGAGCTGGCGCGGCTTGGGGGGTCGCTTGTACGTGCTGGTGAAGTTGCGGATGAAAGCCTCGGTGAAGTCGACCCAACTGTTGATGCTGCGGGGCTTCAAACTGTTCAACCATGTCTGGGCCGTACCCTGGAGCATGAGCGGAACGTACTTCACGGCAACGCGCTTGTTGCCGTTTGCTATGTTGACGGCTGTGGAGTAGTCAACTAGCCAATCTTCCGGCTTCATGGAGCCGGTGTACTTGGGCGTGTCTCGGGGGAGCGTGAATCCTTTGGGAAAGGGCTCGTCTTGGATGCGGGGTCCGAAGCAGGGCGGGCCCAGCTCGTCTTCTTCTTCCAGCGCCAGGGATTGGTGGAGTCGGTCGATCCGGTGGCGGGCGTCGTTCTCTCCGACTCCCTCTCGACGGCCAAGGCGGTCGCCGAGAGTCGGATGCTCAACATGCGGCGGGGAGACTCGTCTTTCTCTTCATGGTGGAGGAGGCAGGTAGTCGCCCTACCATTCCACTGCTCTCGGGCGGCCATTTTGGTCGCGCTCGATGGTGATGCGAGTCCGACTATGGCTGACAGCCGGATCCTTCTTTCTTCTTCCGCGGGCTCCGCCAGTCGGCGTCCGAGACGTTGCGCCTTGTTCTTGGCGGGGAGGTAAGTCGTCATTTTGTTGTTGCGGCACCTCCGTGCGGCAGCCGGCTTCGTTCTGTCCGGTAGCCGCTTTGAGGAGTCGCTGGACTCGCTCGGTCATCAAGCGGCGATCTTCGCCTTCGAAGTTGTCTAGTTCGTCCGCTGCCGCCTGGGCGGCGCGGATGTTCTCCGCAGGCATGGCATACACGGGGCAATCGGCCCCGAACAGGTTGGCGATGGCCGCGCCACGTTGTCGGACCGCGCCTAGGCGGCTAGGCCCAGCCGGGGCTGGCGAGCCGCCCACGGCGCGATCCATCTCACGTTGGTAGGCCTCCGACAAGCGTCTCATGCTTGCCAGCTTCTTCGCGCCTTCGATGAGCTAAAGGCAGCGTGCCTCTAGCGTCTCGGCGTCAGCGTCCTCCAGAATGGGCGCCGTCAGGTCTCGCAGAGCCGCGTCGAGCGGGTCGTGAGCTCCTTCACCGGAGTGCTCGCCATGACTAATAACGAGCACCTCCGTGACTGCGCTTCCGCCGCTCTCCTCGTGAGGGAGCAGCTCATCGTAGATCATCACATTGGTGGGGAACGTGTCGAGCGACACGCTGTCGGAGTCGACCAGCATCGGGTCGGTGGAGCCTACGGACTCCAAGTCCACGGCAGGCTCGCCGGCGACGTGGAGATGGTCGAGGAGGCCCGCGAGGAGGCTTTTGGGGCCGCCCGTGCCCGCATCGGATGCAGGCTCATCAGAGATGCAAACCTCGCCAAGAAGGTCAGCGAGGCAGCTCGCCGCGCAGGCGTCGTCGACGCCTTGCAGCGCGTCGGGGCAAGCGCCATCGGGCGTGCCGGGCTGGCTACGCTCGCGGGGGAGGAAGAGGGTTCCCCTCCAGAGCAGGTCTCCGGATGACGGTGCACCTCGCCCCATGGTGGGCGCCAAATGTCGGGGGTTGGGTGCGACATATGCCAAAGGATGGCTTATCATGGTGGGAGCGAGTAGAACATCGCCGGTGCCAGGAAACGGGATGAGGCGAAGGCATGCACGCCGGTGAATCTTACCCAGCTTCGGGGCTCTCCGGGGAGATAACACCCCTACTGCTGCTCTGCGGGGTCTCCGCATGATCACTAAGGCAAAGTGACTACGGGGTTGCTCCTAGAGCTGTATTCTGGAGGTAGGAGAAGGCAAGACCAGCTCTCTCCTTCCTATAGGATCTGGTCTAATGCTAATGGATTCGAACCCTTTGCATGGGTGCTCCGGGGGGTTTATATAGGCCTACCCCCCGGGGGTACAATGGTAATCCGGCTGGGCGCGGGCCCTAGCCGTCTGTCTCTCAGGCTTGCAGGCCCGCTGACTTGCGGGCCCCGTCGGCGAATCCGGCACTGTAGCCGTGCTTCTGATGACGCAGGCTTGGTCATGGGGTCATGGCAACAGTGCCGCCGTCTATCGGGTCGATCACTATCGTCACCCCCCGTCTTATCTGGTTAATGGCGCATGGGACCCGTGGGAGAGGCTGGCCGACTCTAGGGAGCCGACTCCCACAGGGCCGCCTTCGGGGCGTATCCGCCGCCTTCCATGCTCTCACTGTCAGGCGGGTCCGCCGTCTCTAAGCCGTACAGGTAGGCCGTCGTGGCCGCAGTGCGCCGCCCACTGTGGCTGAGGTCAGGGCAGGCATGGCAACAGTGCCGGGGCACGCCGGAGATCTCCAGCAATACGGCACGCTGTAGCCATGCCCGCCCCTCGTAAGCAGGAGGTGACGGCCCAGCCGTGGTCGTACCCGCCTCGCCTATCATGACGAGAGTGGAGCCGCGGGCCGACTCTCTATAGCCGGCTCCTCCGGAAGTCGCTGGCCATGAGTCGGCTTATCTTGGAGTCGCCGTCTGGGATTCGGCTTATCTTGGAGTCGCCATCTGGGACTCGGCTTATCTTGGAGTCGCCATCTGGGACTCGGCTTATCTTGGAGTCGCCGTCTGGGACTCGGCTTATCTTGGAGTCGCCGTCTGGGACTCGGCTTGAGGGGCGCATCCTGCCCCGATGTCTTGAAAGGTTCTGGGGCTCGGGTTAGCCTACCCGTGGCCCATTACTCCGACAATAACCATCACCTAAAGCATTCTTTTCATGATCTACTAGCATAGAAATTTTACTACTCTCCACATAAGCAAAATTCTACTCATGAATAATAGTGGGAGTAAACTCAACTAAATAACTATCATGTGAGGCATAATCCAATTGAAAACTAAAATCATGATGAAAAGTTTCATGGTTATCATTATTCTTAATAGCATACAAGTCATCACAATAATCATCATAGATAGCAACTTTGTTCTCATAATCAATTGGAACCTCTTTCGAAATAGTGGATTCATCACTAAATAAAGTCATGACCTCTCCAAATCCACTTTCATCAATATAATCATCATAAATAGGAGGCATGCTTTCATAATAATAAATATTCTCATCACAGCTTGGGGGACAAAAAATATCATATTCATCAAACATAGCTTCCCCAAGCTTGTGGCTTTGCATATCATTAGCATCATGGATATTCAAGGGATTCATACTAACAACATTGCAATCATGCTCATCATCCAAATATTTATTGCCAAACATTTTATAGAATTCTTCTTCTAGCACTTGAGCACAATTTTCCTTACCATCATTCTCACGAAAGATATTAAAAAGATGAAGCGTATGAGACAAACTTAACTCCATTTTTTGTAGTTTTCTTTTATAAACTAAACTAGTGATAAAACAAGAAACAAAAAGATTTGATTGCAAGATCTAAAGATATACCTTCAAGCACTCACCTCCCGGGCAACGGTGCCAGAAAAGAGCTTGATGTCTACTACACAACCTTCTTCTTGTAGACGTTGTTGTGCCTCCAAGTGCAGAGGTTTGTAGGACAGTAGCAAATTTTCCTCAAGTGGATGACCTAAGGTTTATCAATCCGTGGGAGGCATAGGATGGAGATGGTCTCTCTCAAACAACCCTGCAACCAAATAACAAAGAGTCTCTTGTATCCCCAACACACCCAATACAATGGTAAATTGTACAGGTGCACTAATTCAGCGAAGAGATGGTGATACAAGTGCAATATGGATAGTAGATAAAGGTTTTTGTAATATGAAAATATAAAAACAGCAAGGTAACTAATGACAAAAGTGAGCACAAACGGTATTGCAATGATAGAAAACAAGGCATAGGGTTCATACTTTCACTAGTGCAAGTTCTCTCAACAATAATAACATAGATAGATCATATAACAATCCCTCAACATGCAACAAAGAGTCACTCCAAAGCCACTAATAGCGGAGAACAAACAAAGAGATTATGGTACGGTACGAAACCACCTCAAAGTTATTCTTTTGGATCAATCTATTCAAGAGTTCGTACTAGAATAACACCTTAAGACAAAAATCAACCAAAACCCTAATGTCACCTAGATACTCCATTGTCACCTCAAGTATCTGTGGGCATGATTATACGATATGCATCACACAATCTCAGATTCATCTATCCAACCAACACAAAGTACTTCAAAGAGTGCCCCAAAGTTTCTACCAGAGAGTCAAGACGAAAACGTGTGCCAACCCCTATACATAGATTCCCAAGGTCACGAAACCCGCAAGTTGATCACCAAAACATACATCAAGTGGATCACGTGAATATTCCATTGTCACCACAGATAAGCACGGCAAGACATACATCAAGTGTTCTCAAATCATTAAAGACTCAATCCGATAAGATAACTTCAAAGGGAAAACTCAATCCATTACAAGATAGTAGAGGGGGAGAAACATCATAAGATCCAACTATAATAGCAAAGCTCACGATACATCAAGATTGTGCCATAGAGAGAACACGAGAGAGAGAGAGAGAGAGATCAAACACATAGCTACTGGTACATACCCTCAGCCCTGAGGGTGAACCACTCCCTCCTCGCCATGGAGAGCGCCGAGATGATGAAGATGGCCACCGGTGATGGGTTCCCCCTCCGACAGGGTGCCGGAACGGGGTTCCGAGAGGTTTTTGGTGGCTACATAGGCTTGCGGTGGCGGAACTCCCGATCTATCTTCTCCTCCGATGTTTTTAGGGTACGTAGGCTTATATAGGCGAAAGAAGTCGGTCGGGGGAGCCTGGAGGGGCCGAGGAGATAGGGGGTGCACCCTCCTATCTCCTGGCTTCCTTGAACCTCCCCTGGCTTGAACTCCAAGTCTCCCGGATCATATCCTTTCCAAAAGTCACGCTCCCGAAGGTTTCATTCCGTTTGGACTCCGTTTGATATTCCTTTTCTTTGAAATACTGAAACAGGCAATAAAACAGCAATATGGGTTGTGCCTCCGGTTAATAGGTTAGTCCCAAAATTAATATTAAAGTGTATAATAAAGCCCATAATCATTCAAAACAGATAATAAAATAGCATGAATGCTTCATAAATTATACATACGTTGGAGATGTATCAGGTAGTAACTTGATCTGAAGTTTCATGATTATCATCATTAGCTTCCTCACTAATTGGTGTAGGAATCACTGGAACTGATTTCTGTGATGAACTACTTTCCAATAAGGGAGAAGGTACAATTACCTCATCAAGTTCTAATTTCCTCCCACTCATTTCTTTCAAGAGAAACTCCTTCTCTAGAAAGGATCCATTTTTAGCAACAAAGATTTTGCCTTCGGATCTGTGATAGAAGGTGTACCCAACAGTTTCCTTTGGGTATCCTATGAAGACACACTTCTCTGATTTGGGTTTGAGCTTATTAGGTTGAAGCTTTCTCACATAAGCATCGTAGCCCCAAACTTTAAGAAACAATAACTTTGGTTTCTTGCCAAACCATAGTTCATAAGGCGTCGTCTCAACGGATTTTGATGGTGCCCTATTTAAAGTGAATGCAGCCGTCTCTAAAGCATAACCCCAAAACAATAGCGGTAAATCAGTAATAGACATCATAGATCGCACCGTACTAATAAAGTATGGTTATGACATTCGGATACACCATTCGCTGTGGTGTTCCAGGTGGCGTTGGTTGTGAAACTATCTCATGTTGTTTCAAATGAAGACCAAACTCATAACTCAAATATTCTCCTCCATGATCAGATCACAGAAATTTATTTTCTTGTTACGATGATTTTCCACTTCACTCTGAAATTCTTTGAACTTTTCAAATGTTTTAGACTGATGCTTCATTAAGTAGATATAACCATATCTGCTCAAATCATATGTGAAGGTAAGAAAATAACGATACCCTCCACGAGCCTCAACACTTATTGGACCGCATACATCGGTATGTATTATTTCCAATAAGTCAGTAGCTCGTTCCATTGTTCCAGAGAACGGAGTTTTAGTCATCTTGCCCATGAGGCACGGTTCACAAGCACCAAGTGATTCATAATCAAGTGATTCCAAAAGTCCATTGGCATGGAGTTTCTTCCTGCGCTTTACACCAATATGATCCAAACGGCAGTGCCACAGATAAGTTGCACTATCATTATTAACTTTGCATCTTTTGGCTTCAATATTATGAATATGTGTATCATCACTATCGAGATTCAACAAAAATAAACCACTCATCAAGGGTCCATGACCATAAAAGATATTACTCATATAAATAGAACAACCATTATTCTCTGATTTAAGTGAATAACCGTCTTGCATCAAACAAGATCCAGATATAATGTTCATGCTCAACGCTGGCACCAAGTAACAATTATTCAGGTCTAAAACTAATCCTGATGGTAGATGTAGAGGTAGCATGCCGACGACGGTCACATTGACCTTGGAACCATTTCCCACGCGCATCATCACCTAGTCCTTAGCCAATCTTAGTTTAATCCGTAGCCCCTGTTTCGAGTTCCAATTATGAGCAACAGAACCAGTATCAAATACCCAGGCGCTACTACGAGCATTGGTAAGGTACACATCAATAACATGTACTACCTCCGTCCAAAAATAAGTGTTTCAACTTTGTACTAGCTCTAACACAAATTTACATTAAGCTCAAGACACTTATTTTGGGACGGAGGAAGTATATCAAATATATCTTTCACTTTGCCATCCTTCTTATCCACCAAATACTTGGGGCAGTTCCACTTCCAGTGTCCAGTCCCTTTGCAGTAGAAGCACTCAGTTTCAGGCTTAGGTCCAGACTTGGGTTTCTTCTCTTGAGGAGCAACCTTTTTGCCAGTTTTTTGAAGTTCCCCTTCTTCCCTTTGCCCTTTTTCTTGAAACTAGTGGTCTTATTGACCATCAACACTTGATGCTCCTTCTTGATTTCTACCTCCACAGCTTTTAGCATTGCGAAGAGCTCGGGAGTAGTCTTGTTCATCCCTTGCATATTATAGTTCATCACGAAGCCTTTATAGCTTGGTGGCAGTGATTGAAGAACTCTGTCAATGACACGATCATCAGGAAGATTAACTCCCAGTTGAGTCAAGTGGTTATGGTACCCAGACATTCTGAGTATGTGTTCACTGACAGAACTATTCTCCTACATTTTGCAGTTGTAGAACTTGTTGGAGACTTCATATCTCTCAACTCAGGGATTTTCTTGAAATATTAACTTCAATTCTTCGAACATCTCATATGCTCCATGACGTTCAAAACATCTTTGAAGTCCTGATTCTAAGCCGTAAAGCATGGCACACTGAACTATCGAGTAGTCATCAGCTTTGCTTTGCTAGACGTTCTTAACATCATCAGTAGCATCTGCAGCAGGCCTGGCACCCAACGGTGCTTCCAGGACGTAATTCTTCTGTGCAGCAATGAGGACAATCCTCAAGTTACGGACCCAGTCCATGTAGTTGCTGACATTATCTTTCAACTTAGATTTCTCTAGGAACACATTAAAATTCAAAGGAACGGTAGCACGGGCTATTGATCTACAATAACATAGACATACAAAATAACTATCAGGACTAAGTTCATGATAAATTAAAGTTCAATTAATCATATTACTTAAGAACTCCCACTTAGATAGACATCCCTCTAGTCATATAAATGATCACATGATCCAAATCAACTAAACCATGTCCGATCATCATGTGAGATGGAGTAGCTTTCAATGGTGAACATCACTATGTTGATCATATCTACTATATGATTCACGTTCGACCTTTCGGTCTTAGTGTTCCGGGGCCATATCTGCATATGCTAGGCTTGTCAAGTTTAACCCGAGTATTCCGCGTGTGCAAAACTGGCTTGCACCCGTTGTATGTGAACCTAGAGCTTATCACACCCGATCATCACGTGGTGTCTCGACACGACGAACTGTAGCAATGGTGCATATTCAAGGAGAACACTTATACCTTGAAATTTAGTAAGGGATCATCTCATAATGCTACCGCCGTACTAAGCAAAATAAGATGCATAAAAGATAAACATCACATGCAATCAAAATATGTGACATGATACGGCCATCATCATCTTGTGTTCATGATCTCCATCACCGAAGCATCGTCATGATCTCCATCATCACCGACATGACACCTTGATCTACATTGTAGCATCGTTGTCGTCTCGCTAACTATTGTTTACTATGACTATCGCTACCGCTTAGTGATAAAGTAAAACAATTACATGGCGATTGCATTGCATACAATAAATCGACAACCATATGGCTCCTGCCATTTGTTGATAACTTTGTTACAAAACATGATCATGTCATACAACAATTTATATCACATCATGCCTTGACCATATCACATCACAGCAAGCCCTGCAAAAACAAGTTAGACATCCTCTACTTTTTTGTTGCAATTTTACGTGGCTGCTACGGGATTCTAGCAAGAACGTTCTTACCTACGCATCAAAACCACAACGATTTTTCGTCAAGTGTGATGTTTTAACCTTCAACAAGGACCGGTCGTAGTCAAACTCAATTCAACTAAAGTTGGAGAAATAGACACCCGCGAGCCATCTTTGTGCAAAAGCACGTCGGTAGAACCAGTCTCATGAACACGGTCATGTAATGTTGGTCCGAGCCGCTTCATCCAACAATACCGCCGAATCAAAGTAAGACGTTCGTGGTAAGCAGTATGACTATTATCGCCCACAACTCTTTGTGTTCTACTCGTGCATATAACATCTACGTATAGACCTGGCTCGGATGCCACTATTGGGGAACACAGTAATTTCAAAACAAATCCTACGATCACGCAAGATCTATCTAGGTGATGCATAGCAACGAGAGGGGAGAGTGTGTCTACGTACCCTCATAGACCAAAAGCGGAAGCGTTTAGTTAACACGGTTGATGTAGTCGAACGTCTTTGCAATCCAACCGATCCAAGCACCGAACGTACGGCACCTCTGCGTTCAGCACACGTTCAGCTCGATGATGTCCCTCGTACTCTTTATCCAGTTGAGGCCGAGGGAGAGTTTCGTTAGCATGATGGCGTAGTGACGGTGATGATGAAGTTCCCGACACAGGGCTTTTCCTAAGCACTACGATGATATGACCGAGGTGTGTAACTATGGAGGGGGGCACCGCACACGGCTAAAATATCAACTTGTGTGTTCTAGGGTGCCCCCTTCCCTCATATATAAAGGAGCAAGGGGAGGCCGACCGGCCCTCCTAGGCGCGCCCCCAAGAGGGGAATCCTACTAGGACTCCAAGTCCTAGTAGGTTTCCACCAAGAGGGAGAGACGGGGAAGGAAGGAGAGGGAGAGGGAGAAGGAAAGGGGGGCGTCGCCCCTCCCCTCCTAGTCCAATTCAGACCTAAGGGGGAGGGGGCACGCGGCCTGCTAATAAGTCTCCGTCGTATCTATAATTTTTTATTGTTCCATGCCAATATTCTACAACTTTCATATACTTTTGGCAACTTTTTATACTATTTTGGGACTAACATATTGATCTAGTGCCAGTTCCTATTTTTTGCATGTTTTTTGTTTCACAGAAAATCCATATCAAACGGAGTCCAAACTGGATAAAAATGGGTGGAGATTATTTTTGAATCTTTATGAATTTTGGGAAGTGGAATCAACACGAGACGATGCTCGAGGGGCCCATGAGGCAGGGGGCGCACCCCTGACCCTCGTGGACACCCCGTAAGGAGGTTTTTGCCCTTCTTTCAACGCAAGAAAGCTAATATCCGGAAAAAAATTGTGTTCAAAGTTTCAATCCAATCGGAGTTACGGATCTCTGGGAATATAAGAAACGGTGAAAGGGCAGAATCTAGAACGCAGAAACAGAGAGAGATAGAGAGACAGATCCAATCTCGGAGGGGCTCTCGCCCCTCCCACGCCATGGAGACCATGGACTAGAGGGGAAACCCTTCTCCCATCTAGGGGGAAGGTCAAGGACGAAGAAGAAGAAGAGGGGCTCTCTCCCCCTCGCTTCCGGTGGCGCCGGAGCGCCGCCGGGGGCCATCATCATCACCGCGATCTACACCAACACCTCCGTCATCTTCACCAACATCTCAATCACCTTGCCCATCTATCTATAGCGGTCTACTCTCCCGCAACCCGCTGTACCATCTACTTGAACATGGTGCTTTATGCTTCATATTATTATCCAATGATGTGTTGCCATCCTATGATGTCTGAGTAGATTTTCGTTGTACTTTTGGTAATTGATGAATTGCTATGATTGGTTTAATTTTCTTGTGGTTATGTTGCTGTCCTTTGGTACCCATCATATGAGCGCGCACATGGATCACACCATAGGTTTAGTTGTATGTTGATAGGACTATGTATTGGAGGGCAAGAGTGACAGAAGCTTCAACCTAGCATAGAAATTGATGCATATGGGATTGAAGGGGACCAATATATCTTAATGCTATGGTTGGGTTTTACCTTAATGAACATTAGTAGTTGCGGATGCTTGCTAATAGTTCCAATCATAAGTGCATAGAATTCCAAGTCAGGGATGACATGCTAGCAGTGGCCTCTCCCACATAAAACTTGCTATCGGTCTAGTAAAGTAGTCAATTGCTTAGGGACAATTCTGCAACTCCTACCACCACTTTTCCACACTCGCTATACTAACTTTATTGCATCTTTATCTAAACAGCCCCTAGTTTATATTTACGTGCTCTTTATATTCTTGCAAACCTATCCAACAACACCTACAAAGTACTTCTAGTTTCATACTTGTTTTAGGTAAAGCGAACGTTAAGCGTGCGTCGAGTTGTATCAGTGGTCGATAGAACTTGAGGGAATATTCACTACAAAAAGAAATACACTTCCGTGATGATACCTGTTTGTCACAGTAGGTCGCATTTTTTGTCATGCATGTACATCCATGACGATTTTATGACAGAATCAAGATAGTCATACTTGTGCTGTCGTAGAAGTGTTCCATGATATTATCAAAATTATCATCACGGAAGTGTCCACTTCCATGACAATAAATCGCGCGTCACAGAAGTGCTTTCGTCAAGGGTGATCGACACGTGGCATCCACCGTAATGGAACACCGTTAAGCTATTGGGTCCGGTTTTGGATCCGATAACCCGTTAACAGCTCGGACCAATGTGGATTTTCCATGTGTAAAATCATCATTGGCCGCAGGAAACACGTGTTGCCTCACCGTTGGGACAGATGTCATCCACTCATTGGACAGGACGCGCCTATGATAGGTCGACACGTGGCACGGCCCAACAGTGGACCATTCTGGTGAAAAAGGCCGTCCAGTAAAAATTAGCAGGCCGGCCCATATAAGGCCTACTTATGTCAGGTCCATTTAAGCCCACGGCCCATACGAGATGTGCCAATTCGGCCCGTCAACGCCCCGTTAAAGATTTGACACCATTGCAGCCCATCGTCAGTTCGAGCTCATTAACAGCCCGCTATATATTTGGGCTCAATATCGGCCCGATGAGATTTCAGCCTGTTAACGGCCCATTTAATGGATGGGCCAATTTTCAGGATGTACATCTTTCGGCCTTTTAGCAGCCCATTTAAATGTTGGGCTAATTTCCGGCCCGGTGCGTCTTTCAGCCTGTTGACGGCCCATAAATCTGATGGGCCATTTGTAGTCGGACCTGAGTTTCGGCCTTTTAGCGGCCCATTTCAGTGTTGGGCCAATTTCTGGCCCGGTGTCACTTTCAGCCTGTTGACGGCCCATAAATCAGTTGGACCATTTGTAGTCGGACCTGAGTTTTAGCCTTTTAGCGACCCATTTAAGTGTTGGGCCAATTCCCGGCCCTGTCTGCCTTTTGGCCTGTTAACGGACCATACATGAGTTGGACCATTTGTAGTCGGACCTTAGTTTTGGCCTTTTAACGGCCCATGCCCTTCATGATCCAATACCAGCCCGGTTTCTCTTTCGGCCTGCTAAAGGCACACAACACAGTTGGGCCATTTACAATACGACCTGACTTTCGGCCTCTTAGCGGCCCATGCTCTTCATGGTCCAGTACAAGCCCACTGTCTCTTTCGGCCTGCTAAAGGCCTACAATATAGTTGGGCCATATGTAGCCCAAACTTAGTAGCGGCCTGTTAACGGCCCGTGAAATAAATTGGGGCCACCTGTTTCCCGCTTCGATGTCGGCTTGTTAACGACCCGGGAGGCAAGAGGGCCGACCATTAACTTTCGGCCTAGTAACGACCCATTAACTTAATGGGCCCACTAAAGTTCGTACATGTCTTTAGGCCAAATTAGATAATTTGAGCCCATTACGGCGAGCAATTATGCACAGGACCAAAACCGATCAAGCAAAGGTACGGCATACAGGGAATAACGTTGCACATCCAGCATATATTACAGGAAATTACATCCACTGGGCAATCAAAGATTGATGCTAGTGCAAATAAATGAGCAGAACCTAACCATCTATAACGTCACAATCTGCAACCTCAGCACATATGACGCCCATAAGCATGTGGGCAAGTTCTTGCTGCTTTGCTACACTGTCATTGAAAACATTGATCAGTTGTTGTGTCGCACGACTTTGCACCTCTGATTCATCCACCATTTCCATCATTGCTTCAGCCATTAATTGTTTCACAAACATACATTTATTCCGTTACATTCGAGACAGAGGATACTGAATAGATTCAGATGTCGATTTTGGTAGGCTTGTATTATTGATAGTGGAGAGTGTCTCGACCATTGCATCATAACATAAATTAGAACGGGAACCAAACAGATTAATCATGAGTTATTGCCATATTACCTGGCCTAGATTTACTGGAAAGAAACAATGGGGTTGCCTTGCTGTTTTCAGAGTTTGTCTTCTTATCTTCAGCAGCCTGCACAAAATTAACACACTAGCATTGCTATCATTGGCCAAGTCAGATAATAGGAAAGCAACATTGACACAACGAATGTTTGGGCAACTAGCCTACACCAAATTAACACAATATGGCACGACCATCATCAGCCAGGTAAGGTAGTACGAGAGCAACATTGACACAATGAATGAATGGGCAACCAGAGAAGCACTACAATTCAGTAATGTGCGTGATATGAGATAGTACATTCATGCAGCTCAGTATGCAAAACTACCAGGCAGTTTTCCTTACAAAAATCAACATTGGCGCCTTTATACATTTTGCTAAAACTAATTTTAGATCAGATAAAGGTTAGATTCACGCCGATTAACAAAATACATGTTGATGTAAAAATATAGTGATATACAACAGGTACTTACATCAGCATTGGAGCACAGAGAATTCCCGCAAGATATTTTCCTCAAATACGATCCCAATGGAGGAAGTTGATGTCTACTACACAACCTTCTTCTTGTAGAAGTTGTTGGGCCTGCAAGTGCACAGGTTTGTAGGACAGTAGCAAATTTCCCTCAAGTGGATGACCTAAGGTTTATCAATCTGTAGGAGGCGTAGGATGAAGATGGTCTCTCTCAAGCAACCCTGCAACCAAATAACAAAGAGTCTCTTGTGTCCCCAGCACACCCAATACAATGGTAAATTGTATAGGTGCACTAGTTCGGCGAAGAGATGAAGATACAAGTGCAAAATAGATAGTAGATATAGGTTTTTGTAATCTGAAATAATAAAAACAGCAAGGTAACATGTGGTAAACGTGAGCGTAAACGGTATTGCAATGATAGGAAACAAGGCCTAGGGTTCATACTTTCACTAGTGCAAGTTCTCTCAACAATAATAACATAGATAGATCATATAACAAGCCCTCAATATGCAACAAAGAGTCACTCCAAAGCCACTAATAGCGGAGAACAAACATAGAGATTATGGTAGGGTATGAAACCACCTCAAAGTTATTCTTTCGGATCAATCTATAAAAGAGTTCGTACTAGAATAACACCTTAAGACACAAATCAACCAAAACCCTAATGTCACCTAGATACTCCATTGTCACCTCAAGTATCTGTAGGCATGATTATACGATATGCATCACACAATCTCAGATTCATCCAACCAACATAAAAGTACTTCAAAGAGTACCCCAAAGTTTCTACCGGAGAGTCAAGAACGTGTGCCAACCCCTATGCATAGGTTCATGGGCGGAACCCGCAAGTTGGTCACCAAAACATACATCAAGAGGCACATGATATCCCATTGTCACCACAGATAAACACGGCATGACATACATCAAGTGTTCTCATAAAAGACTCAATCCGATAAGATAACTTCGAAGGGGAAACTCAATTCATCACAAGAGAGTAGAGGGGGAGAAACATCATAAGATCCAACTACAATAGCAAAGCTCGGGATACATCAAGATCGTGCCATAGAGGGAACACGAGAGAGAACACGAGAGAGAGAGAGAGATCAAACACATAGCTATTGGTACATACCCTTAGCCCCGAGGGTGAACTACTCCCTCCTCGTCATGGATAGCGCCGGGATGATGAACATGGCCACCGGTATGGATCCCCCCTCCGACAGGGTGCCGGAACGGGCTCCCAAGAGGTTTTTGGTGGCTATAGAGGCTTGCGGCGGCGGAACTCCCGATCTATCTTCTGTTTTGTAAGTTTTAGGGTACGTAGGTATATATGGGTGCAAGGGGTACGTCGGTGGAGCTTCGAGGGCCCCACGAGGCAGGGGGCGCGCCCAGGGGGGCGCCCCCACCCTTGTGGCCAGCTCCCGTATCTTCTAACGTAGAGTCCAAGTCTATTCGGTGGCTTTCCTTCCAAAAATAACTTCTACAGTTGATTTCATTCCATTTTGACTCCGTCTGATATTCCTTTTCCTCGAAACACTAAAATAGGCAAAAAAACAGCAATTCTGGGCTGGGCCTCCGGTTAATATGTTAGTCCCAAAAATAATATAAAAGTGGAAAATAAAGCCTAATATTGCCTAAAACAGATAGTAATATAGCATGAATGCTTCATAAATTTTAGATACGTTGGAGACGTATCAAGCATCCCCAAGCTTAATTCCTACTCGTCCTCGAGTAGGTAAATGATAAAGAAATAATTTATGAAGTGTGAATGCTAGAAGGTGCACAAGTTTGATCAATGATAATTTCAATCACCTTTTCTAGCATGATAATATGTCATAACAGTAGTTCATCTCATAAAACTTTTGACGGTAAAGTAACAAGCAATTCACATGTCAAAGCATAGATCATAAACTTTCTTGAAAGCTAGCAAACTTCATTTTTAGTCATCAAAACAATTGCAATTCATCTTACTTTCAGGAAGATTCTATGTCAGAGCTTTGATTTAGCAAACTTCACATACTCAACTATCATATAGTCTTCTACAATTTCAAACACTCACGCAATACTTGTGGTTATGAAGTTTTAAATCAGACACAGAGAAAGATTGGGGCTTATAATGTTTCCTCCAAACGTATTCACCTTTGGGTGAGGTCAACAATAATAGTTCATGCTAACGTACATCCAATTGGATATATATATATATATATATATATATATATATATATATCAGGATCACCCTAACACAAAGTGCTTGCCAAAGGATAAAATGAAAAAAAGGGAAAGGTGAAGATCACCTTGACTCTTGCATAAAGTAAAAGACATAAAGTAAAAGATAGGCCCTTCGCAGAGGGAAGCAGAGGTTGTCATGCGCTTTTAGGGTTGGATACACAAAATCTTAATGCGAAAGAACGTCACTTTATATTGCCCCTTGTATATGGACCTTTATAATGCGAAAGAACGTCCATAACAAGTTCGTACAAAGCTTATTTTCTCCACACTAATAAGTCATGCATATTTAGAGAGCAATTTTTATTGCTTGCGCCGATGACAACTTACTTGAAGGATCTTACTCAATCCATAGGTAGATATGGTGGATTCTCATGGTAAAACTGGGTTTAAGGGTATTTGGAAGCACAAGTAGTATCTCTACTTGGTGGTAGGAATTTTTGGCTAGCATGAGGGGGAAAGGCAGGCTCAACATGTTTGAATGATCCATGACAATATACTTTAACTGAGATGTGAGAACACATAACCCATTACGTTGTCTTCCTTGTCCAACATCAACTCTTTAGCATGTCATACATAATGAGTGCTCACAATTATAAAACATGTCTATGATAATATATTTATATGTGAAATCTCTCTTCCTTCAATATTCTTTCATGAATTGTTCAAATGACTAATACAATGCTTGCTAACCGTCAATAAATTTACAACCTCTACTTCCTAGATGTGAAGTCATTACTCCCCATGGGATAAGCAAATGAAACATATATAATTTCAGATTTATGACATTCAACTTATTCAACCATTTACTCATAGGATATAAGTGAAGCACACGAGTAAAGGAAAAACTACTCCAAAAAGATATAAGTGAAGATCAATGAGTAGCTAAATAATTATGCAACTAAATGAAGACTCTCTCTCGTTAAAGAATTTCAGATCTTGGTATCTTATTCAAACAGCAAGCAAAGCAAAATAAAATGACATTGCAAGGATAGCACAACTCAAGTGAAGAAGCAAAAACTTAGGCTCAACCGATACTAACCGATAGTTGTTGAAGAGGAAAGGTGGGATGCCTACCGGGGCTTCCCCAAGCTTAGATGCTTGAGACTTCTTGAAATATTATCTTGGGGTGCCTTGGCATCCCCAAGCTTGAGCTTTTATGTCTCCTTAATTCCTCTCATATCATGGTCTCTCTTTTTATCAAAAGCTTCATTCACAACAAATTCAACAACTCGGGAGATAGGTTAGTATAAACCAATGCAAAACCTTATCATTTTCTACTGTAACAAATCATTATCATTATTATTCAACATTGCATACTAAATGCCTCTGCATATTTAATACTCCTATTCTTAAATAGAATCATTAAACAAGTAAACAAATGCAAACAATGCAAACATATCAGCAATCTGCCAAAACAGTACAGTCTGTAAAGAATGCAAGAGTATCAATACTTCCATGACTCCAAACATTATGAACTAAAATTCCCACTGTAATAAATTTATCATAGTTCAATATGCAAAAAGATTCAACGTTAGACCATTCTCTGACTTTTCTAGGGAATTTTTGCAACAGCGGTAAACTTTCTGTTTTCAAACAGCAACATGCAAACTAGCAAAATAAGCATGGCGAAGGCTATCCTTGACTTTTTTATTGAAACTAAAGATGCAAAACATTATTCTAACTAACAGCAAGCAAAAACTAGAAATAAAATGACGCTCCAAGCAAAACACATATCATGTGGCGAATAAAAATATAGCCCCAAGTAAAGTTACCAATGAACGAAGACGAAAGAGGGGATGCCTTCCGGGGCATCCCCAAGCTTAGGCTCTTGGTTGTCCTTGAATATTACCTTGGGGTGCCTTGGGAATCCCCAATCTTTGTCTCTTGCCACTCCTTATTCCATAGTCCATCGAATCTTTACCCAAAACTTGAAAACTTCAACCACACAAAACTCAAAACAAAACTCGTAAGCTCCGTTAGTATAAGAAAATAAAACCACCACTTAGGTACTGTAATGAACTCATTCTAAATTCATATTGGTGTAATATCTACTGTATTATATCTTCTCTATGGTTCATACCACTTAATACTAGCCATAGATGCATCAAAATAAGCAAACAACACATAGAAAACAGAATCTGTCAAAAACAGAACAGTCTGTAGCAATCTGTATCAAATGTATACTTCTGGAACCCCAAATATTATGAAATAAATTTCTGGACATGAGGAATTTGTCTATTAATCATCTTCAAAAAGAATCAACCTAAAAGCACTCTCCAGTAAAACATGTCAGCTAATCTCGTGAGCGCAAAAGTTTCTGTTTTTCACAGCAAGATCACATAAACTTCACCCAAGTCTTCCCAAAGGTTCTACTTGGCACTTTATTGAAAAAAAGCTATAAAACATGATTACTACAGTAGCATAATCATGTGGACACACAAAAATAGTAAGGATAAATATTGGGTTATCTCCCAACAAGAGATTTTCTTTAATGCCTTTCTAGCTAGGCATGATGATGGCAATGATGCTCACATAAAAGATAAGAATTGAAACATAACGGGAGCATCATGAAGCATATGACTAGCACATTTAAGTCTAACCCACTTCCTATGCATAGGGATTTTGTGAGCAAACAACTTAGGGGAACAATAATCAACAAGCATAGGAAGGTAAAACAAGCATAACTTTAAAATTTTAAGCACATATAGAGGAAACTTGACATTATTGCAATTCCTACAAGCATATGTTCCTCCCTCATAATAATTTTCAGTAGCATCATCAATGATTTCAACAATATAACCAGCACCTAAAGCACTCTTTTCATGATCTACTAGCATAGAAAATTTACTACTCTCCACATAAGCAAAATTCTTCTCATGAATAGTAGTGGGAGCAAACCCAACAAAATAACTATCATGTGATTGAAAATTAAGATCAAGACGACACGTTTCATGGTTATCATTATTCTTTAAAGCATACGTTTCATCACAATAATCATCATAGATAGGAGGCATGCTTTCATCATAGTAAATTTGCTCATCAAATCTTGGGGGACAAATAATATCATCTCCATCAAACATAGCTTCCCCAAGCTTGTGGCTTTGCATATCATTAGCATCATGGGTATTCAGGGAATTCATACTAACAACATTGCAATCATGCTCACCATTCACATATTTTATGCCAAGCATTCTATGTAATTCTTCTTCTAGCACTTGAGCACAATTTTCCTTTCCATCATTCTCAACAAAGATATTAAAAAGACAAAGCGTATGAGACAAACTCAACTCCATTTTTTTGCTAGTTTTCTTTTATAAACTAAACTAGTGCTAAAACAAGAAACAAAAAGATTAGATTGCAAGATCTAAAGATATACCTTCAAGCGCTAACCTCCCCAGCAACGGCGCCAGAAAAGAGCTTGATGTCTACTACACAACCTTCTTCTTGTAGACGTTGTTGGGCCTGCAAGTGCACAGGTTTGTAGGACAGGAGCAAATTTCCCTCAAGTGGATGACCTAAGGTTTATCAATCCGTAGGAGGCGTAGGATGAAGATGGTCTCTCTCAAGCAACCCTGCAACCAAATAACAAAGAGTCTCTTGTGTCCCCAACACACCCAATACAATGGTAAATTGTATAGGTGCACTAGTTCGGCGAAGAGATGAAGATACAAGTGCAAAATAGATAGTAGATATAGGTTTTTGTAATCTGAAATAATAAAAACAGCAAGGTAACAAGTGGTAAACGTGACCGTAAACGGTATTGCAATGATAGGAAACAAGGCCTAGGGTTCATACATTTACTAGTGCAAGTTCTCTCAATAATAATAACATATATAGATCATATAACAATCCCTCAATATGCAACAAAGAGCCACTCCAAGGCCACTAATAGTGGAGAACAAACGTAGAGATTATGGTACGGTACGAAACCACCTCAAAGTTATTCTTTCGGATCAATCTATAAAAGAGTTCGTACTAGAATAACACCTTAAGACACAAATCAACCAAAACCCTAATGTCACCTAGATACTCCATTGTCACCTCAAGTATCCGTGCGCATGATTATACGATATGCATCACACAATCTCAGATTCATCCAACCAACATAAAAGTACTTCAAAGAGGGCCCCAAAGTTTCTACCGGAGAGTCAAGACCGTGTGCCAACCCCTATGCATAGGTTCATGGGCGGAACCCGCAAGTTGGTCACCAAAACATACATCAAGAGGCACATGATATCGCATTGTCACCACAGATAAACACGGCAAGACATACATCAAGTGTTCTCATAAAAGACTCAATCCGATAAGATAACTTCAAAGGGGAAACTCAATTCATCACAAGAGAGTACAGGGGGAGAAACATCATAAGATCCAACTACAATAGCAAAGCTCGGGATACATCAAGATCGTGCCATAGAGGGAACACGAGAGAGAACACGAGAGAGAGAGCGAGAGAGATCAAACACATAGCTACTGGTACATACCCTCAGCCCCGAGGGTGAACTACTCCCTCCTCGTCATGGATAGCGCCGGGATGATGAAGATGGCCACCGGTGATGGACCCCCCCACCGGCAGGGTGCCGGAACGGGCTCCCGAGAGGTTTTTGGTGGCTACAGAGGCTTGCGGCGGCGGAACTCCCGATCTATCTTCTGTTCTGTAAGTTTTAGGGTACGTAGGTATATATGGGTGCAAGGGGTACGTCGGTGGAGCTTCGAAGGCCCCGCGAGGCAGGGGGCGCGCCCAGGGGGGCGCCCCCCACCCTCGTGGCCAGCTCCCGTGTCTTCTGACGTAGAGTCCAGGTCTATCCTGTGGCTTTCCTTCCAAAAATAACTTCTCCAGTTTATTTTGTTCCGTTTTGACTCTATTTGATATTCCTTTTCCTTGAAACACTCAAATAGGCAAAAAAAACAACAATTCTGGGCTGGGCCTCCGATTAATAGGTTAGTCCCAAAAATAATATAAAAGTGGAAAATAAAGCCCAATATTGCCTAAAACAGATAGTAATATAGCATGAATGCTTCATAAATTATAGATACGTTGGAGACGTATCAGAAGTCTTCTATCGTTTAACCTTATTTTCTAAAAGAGAGATGGGTAAGAAACATGTAGAAAATATGATCAGAATGCTATAAAATTTCATGATGCAAGGATACGCACACGCTTCTTAGAATGGAGTTGACATTCTTTTGCAGGATTGGAGCAGACTAGTGCTTTGGCCACTGGAATCTGCTTATTATTAGTGGGAGTTGGGTTTCTCTGTGCTGGAGCAGTATCTATGAAAAATGGCGTTGTTTTATTATCTCCTGGCGTTTGGATCTTTTGCAAAGACCTGGTTTGTAACCCTTCAGATTCTAACATAGCCGTCTTCCCCTTGCATGCCTTATATAGAAGAATGGTGATTCAATTATAAAACATGCTACAGCAGAGATGGAATAGGTACTGAAGAATAGAAAGGCATGCCATATTGACATGTATTCCCTCCATCCGGAAATAAATGGATGGGTCTAGGCGTATTTCAATTCTAGATACATCCAGTTTTTTCCATTTCTACGACATTTAATCCGGACGGAAAGAGTATGATGTAAGAGCTAGGGATACGACATGACAACACAGTAAAAGAACACTGAAAAACCCACTGCAGAACCAAAGTATTCAAACCCACTGATATGAGATAGTACACTCATGCAACTCAGGATGCAAAACTACCAGGCAGTTTTCCTTACAAAACAACATTGTGGCCTTTAATCATACATTTTGCTACAACTAAATTTAGATCAGATAAAGGTTGGATTCACGCCGATTAACAAAATACATGCTGATGTAAAAATATAGTGATATACAACAGGTACTTACATCTACATTAGAGCACAGAGAATTCCTGCAAGAATCTTTCCTCATAAACGATACCATTGCAGAAATTCTTCTATCTGTTAAGCTTATTTTCTAAAAGAGAGATGGGTAAGAAGCATGTAGAAAATATGATCAGAATGCTATAAAATTTCATGATGCAAGGATACGCACATGCTTCTTAGAATTGAGTTGACATATTTTTGCTGGACTGGAGCGGACTAGTTCTTTGGCCACTGGAATCTGCTTATTATCAGTAGGAGGTGGGTTTCTCTGTGTTGGAGCAGTATCTATAAAAACTGGAGTTGGTTTATTATCTCCTAGCATTTGGATCTTTTTCAAAGGCCTTGTTTGTAACCCTTCAGATTCTAACATAGTCGTCTTCCCCTTGCATGCCTTGTATAGAAGAATGGTGCTTTAATTATAAAACATGCGACAACAGAGAGATGGAATGGGTACTGAAGAATAGAAAGGTATTGACATGTATTCCCTCCATCCGGAAAAAAATGGATGGGTCTAGGTGTATTTCAGTTCTAGATACATCCTTTTTTATCCATTTCGGCAACATGTAATCCGGACGGAGGGAGTATGGCGTAAGAGCTAGGGATACGACAGGACAACACAACAAAAAAACACTAGTTGAATGTAAAACTATATACTAGTGGAATACGTATAGAAATAACTAAGGCAATATACACGTGTATGATTGGGAAAATAAGATGGCATTGCAACAGAGCACTAGAACATCACTTCAATGTAAAAAAACATGGTATGGCAGACAGATGAAGTACATACTGATGAATAACAATGCATAAGATATTCAGAAGCATGATGTCCAAATTAAGCAGATGGCATTGCGATAGAGTACAATGACAGTACTTTAATTTGAAAACATGTTATCATGAATGGAATAGGTACTGAAAAACAGGAAGGCATGACATATTTACATGCATGATCAGCATGCTAAGCACATGGCATTACAAGAGAGTAGATACACTCCAGGACATTATATGCATGTTGTACCCATATCACAGGCCAAGTTAGAGCAAGGACCTTGTGGGGTGAAGAGGATTCATCATCTTTCTGCAAGTCTTCTGAAGAACTGCCTTTACATGTTCCATCATATTGGGTATCATTGACATCAAGTTTATTGGCCTTTACATTGCTCTGTGAGGTTCTTGTGGATATATCAGTGTGTGCAATTATATCTGACATGCATGGAAGACAACTAGTAGTTAGATTTATGTAATGAGTGTCTGTAGGAGACGACATAAATAGTAGGACTTGGGTTAACTAGCAGCAACAGGTCTCATAAACTAAAGGGAGAACACAGATGAAAGCTGCAGAATATGTATCATTTGTACTCGAGATTAACTAGATGGCACACAAAAGTATTAAAGAATAACATAGGTAATTGTTGGGGATATAACTACTGAGTATAAACCGCCCCAGGAGGGGGGCGGTTCACACTCAACCGTATTGAAGCCCACGAAGACCCGGAAGGTGGCGCTTTATTATGAAGCTTAGAGGCCCAGAGCCCAAGGGCGGATTAGGGCCCATAGTAGTAAACCGCCATAGCCATATAGCTTATATTGAAAGATAAGGAAAGGAGAGACCGAGCCGAATACTTGTATGAGTCGGCCTCGGGACTCTGTAAACCGGCTGGGCGTCAACCCGTGTATATAAGGGGATGACCCGGCGGCGGTTCAAGGACAAGAAACAACAACTCGAGAGCCAGACATAGCGTGTTTTGCTCCCTGACTATCGAGATCCCTATAATCCCATCACAACTAGACGTAGGCTTTTACCTTCATCGAAGGGGCCGAACTAGTATAAAACTCCCGTGTCCCTTGTCCGGTTTAAACCCTTCAAGCTAACCCGTTGCGATGGCTCCACGACTAAGTCCTTTCACAAGGACATCTGACGTGATAATTCCACGACAGTTGGCGCCCACCGTGGGGCTATCGCACGAGGGTGTCGAGTTCTTGAAGGGCTACTCTGAAGGACTTAAGGGGTACGTGATCAGCCGGATGACCAAAAGTCGTCGCGGCAAGCTCTACATCGACGACAAAGGATGGGGCCCCGAAGCCGGCTCAATCGAGTACGGGTACCGGGTTCCCTTCGGCGGAATTCATGTCTTCATTGGCAAGATCGGCGAACCGGGCCCTGAGCCGGGCACCTGCACCGACCTCGTCGAGACGGCTCAGCGTGTGAATCCAGCCCGGGTTACGCCCGCCGTGAAGCATGAGTTCGTAGGATGTGTCCATGGGATCGGATCTGAACCGGTGTCTGAGGACGAGATGGCGGTATACTCCGATGGCGAATCATCCACTGGTGAAACTGAGTCCTTGTACCAGATTCATGACGGCGTGCCCGAGGGGTATTCCGATGGCAACAGTATTCCGGATCTCCTTGAAGCACCGAGCCGGGTTGCTATTTATATGGCTGGCACACAGCCCGTTTTGCAGTCTTCATCCACCGCGGCAATAGATACCGGATCAGCGGCCGGGGCAGGTACTTTGGCGCGCCGGCCAACGCAGGTTCTCACCGGTTTAATGAATGCTTGGGAGGCCTTGTTAACTACGACAGTTACCCCGGAAACACGCAATCAGCACGATGCAGAGGTTGCAAGACTGAAAGAGCAAATTGCGCAAGCTAAAGAGGACTTGGTGGCTGAGGACAATAGGATGGCCGAGGAACAGGCCGCGTTGAATGCTCAATCACAGCAGATACAAGCACAGAATTACCGACTCATGTTAGATCAGACTGCGTCAGAAGATGTAATGCGAAGGAAATATCGGTCACGATTGCCACCGGTTTATGAAGGGGTAAATCTCTTTCAGACACCAGGCGGGCCGAGCAATCCGGCGGCCGCAAACCGATCCGGGGCGCCTAGGATCGCCCCGGATCAGCCGCAAGTAATGGAGTTACCCCGACGGACGGTTAACCCGCCACAGTATATGCCTACGCCGCCGGGTCACTTTTCGAGCCCCCTGGATAACATGATTGCTGCGGCCTCACACCTGGCCGCCATCCCAATGGAAGGAGATTCAATAAAGACAGTAGAGACGAGGCGAGCAAGAGACCTCCTTCAAACCGCCGTAATGCAGCAGCAGGCTTATTCATATAGCCGGGATAGAATTCATTCAACTCCTCGTCCAAGCCCAAGTTATAGCAGACGGATGGACGAACCGGAGGTATCTAGCAGCGCGCAGCGTCGCAATGCTCAGGAAGTAGTGGATCATGGCAGGGCACGAAGGGATGGTGTTTTGGGTCATCATCAACCCGCCCCGGTTCAGCCAGCAGTATCGGTTGACAGAGGCACCGGGCTTGCTTTCAGTTCCTGGGGAGTACCGTGCCTCATTCCGGCCCTCCGTAACGTGCGTCTGCCAAAGGATTTCAAGGGTCCATGCAAGGTGCCTAATTACACGGCGGATCAGCCGCCTGAGGCGTGGGTCGAGACTTACGAGATGGCAATGGAGATGTTGGATGTAGATGAGGCAGCTTGTGCAAAATACTTCACGATGATGTTGGAAGGAACAGCCCGTACCTGGTTGAAGAATTTGCCGGCTAATTCCATCGAGTCATGGGATCAGTTGAAGGCCCGGTTTATAGCCAATTTTAAGGATACGTGCAAATAGCCCATGTCCATTGTAGATCTGGATGCTTGTGTTCAGGGCGATAACGAGTCCACAACTCATTTGGTGCGCCGGGTCTCAGAAGTTTTGCACTCGGCCGACCGAATTAACGCCGGCCAAGCGATTATCACGCTGGAGCGAAATTGCCGATTTAAGTCACTAAAGGAGAAGTTGGGACGAATCAAACGTCACTGCAATGACCTAGGAACCCTCATGGCAGCCTTGGTAAAATATGCCGATTCTGATAATACCAAGGATCCCGATTCTGATAATGAGAAACCGGAGAAGGGAAAGAGGAATGGCGGTGTGAAGGGACAG
Organism: Triticum aestivum; assembly: GCF_018294505.1. Lineage (NCBI taxonomy): Eukaryota > Viridiplantae > Streptophyta > Magnoliopsida > Poales > Poaceae > Triticum > Triticum aestivum. The sequence goes on from NC_057795.1 coordinate 529,397,453, forward strand.
CAGCACAACCTGGGAGGCCATGGGAATAATGGTAAGCGTAAAGCGGATTCAGATTTTGTGGCTAATGCTAATGTGCAGCGTCGTAAAGGTAAACCGCCCCAGCGTGGCGGATCGATGAATCTGGAGCATTTGTTGAATCAGCCCTGTCCAAAGCACGGAACCAAAGAAGCACCCGCAACTCATATCTGGAAGGATTGTAATATCATGAGGCAATTCAAAAACTCTGATCTCTTTCGATATGATCAGGGCCCGTCAGGTGGTTCAGGTCTGGGTTTTCATGGTGGCGGCGGTTCAGGCTCCGGATTTCAGAACAATCAGAATAACCAGAACAGCCAAAGCGGTAATAACCAGCAGGGTAATCAAGGGAGTCAACAGCAGTCAAGTTACCAGAGTAACCCGAAGCAGCTGAATGGTGGACAATATCATGTATTCACCACTAGTCTGTGCTAGTGAGATATGAAGCTGCATAAGAGAGCAGTTAATACGGTTGAACCGACAGTTCCATGCTATCTGCGCTGGTCGGAACAGCCCATCGTGTGGAGTAGGGAGGATCATCCGCCCCGGATTGACAATCCGGGTTAGCTGGCTCTGGTGGTGGCACCTCAGGTGGGAGGTTACAAGTTCACCAAAGTACTTATGGATGGAGGAAGCAGTATTAATATTCTGTATGATGAGACATTCCGTCGCATGGGGCTAACAGATAAGAATCTTAAACCGTCCAATACTGTTTTTCGTGGTGTAGTACCAGGAAAGTCGGCGTATCTAGTGGGCAAGATTGCTTTGGAAGTTTTGTTTGGAGATGAGCATGATTCCCGGTCTGAGACATTGAATTTCGAGGTGGTGAGAATCCAGAGCCCGTATCACGCACTGTTTGGGCGACCGGCTTATGCAAAATTCATGGCGAGGCCATGTTATATCTATTTGCAGCTCAAGATGCCGGGTCACAAAGGAACCATCACAGTTCATGGAAGTCGGAAAATGACTTTGGATTGCGAAGAAAGTGATGCGGCTTACGCTGAGTCGGTTTGTGCTACAGAGGAGTTAAAATTTTACAAGGAAAATGTTGATCCGGCGGATATGACCCCTCTGAAGAAGCCCACCACTGAGCACGACCCAACCCTGCACTTCAAACCAGCGGATGAGACGAAGCTTGTTGACTTTGTGCCTGGCGATTCGTCCAAATAGTTCAGCATCAGCACCAACCTGGATCCAAAATAGGAAAGCGCGGACATCAAGTTCATCCGTGAGAACCGGGACATCTTTGCGTGGAAGCCTTCTGACATGCCAGGTGTACCGAGGGAACTCGCTGAGCACACCCTTAACATTGATCCAAAGTTCAAACCAGTCAAGCAATTCCTTCGTCGCTTTAATGAAGAGAGACGCAAGGCAATTGGGGAGGAGGTAGCCCGGCTGCTGGCGGCTGGGTTTATCGTTGAAGTTTTTCATCCTGAATGGTTGGCTAATCCAGTGCTGGTTCTTAAGAAAAACGGGACTTGGCGCATGTGTGTGGATTACACGGACTTAAATAAGGCTTGCCCAGCTTATCCTTTTGCTCTCCCGCGTATTGATCAAATCATTGATGCGACGGCGGGTTGTGAATGCCTGAGTTTTTTGGATGCTTACTCAGGGTACCATCAGATCAAAATGGCAGTTAAGGACCAGGAGAAAACAGCCTTCATCACTCCCTTTGGAGCCTTCTGCTATGTTTCTATGCCCTTTGGGCTCAAGAGTGCTCAAGCAACCTATCAGCGTTGTATGCAAAATTGTCTTCACACGCAAATTGGGCGTAACGTTCATGCTTATGTGGATGACATTGTGGTGAAATCCAGGAAAAGGGAGACATTGATAGCTGATCTCAAAGAGACGTTTGACAACCTCCGGGTTTACAAAATGATGCTTAATCCGGATAAGTGTGTCTTTGGTGTTCCGGCAGGCAAGCTGCTCGGTTTTCTGGTGTCTAACAGGGGCATTGAGGCTAATCCGGAAAAGATTAAGGCGATCACATCCTTGGCAAAACCGACATGTATCAATGATGTCCAGCGTGTCGCAGGCCGGATCGCAGCTCTCAGCCGGTTCATCAGTCGTTTGGGTGAGAAGGCTATTCCCTTGTATCAGATGCTGAAGAAGACAGATAATTTCGTCTGGACTGATGCAGCCAATGCAGCCTTTGAGGAGTTGAAGCGGAAATTGGTTGAACCGCCAGTTCTGGCAGCCCCAGTTGATCATGAGCCTTTACTATTATATGTGGCTGCTAATGCCCGAGCAGTCAGTGTGGCTATCATTGTAGAGCGTAAAGAGGCTGGGAAGGAATATCCGGTTCAACGTCCAGTGTATTACATCAGTGAAGTCCTTATCGAGTCAAAGCAACGCTATCCACATTGGCAAAAGTTGGTATATGGGGTTTTTATGGCCAGTCGGAAACTCAAGCAATATTTTCAAGGTCACCCCATCACAGTGGTCAGTTCGGCTCCCTTGGGCGATATCATCCAAAACAGAGAAGCAACTGGCCGGGTTGCAAAGTGGGCAATTGAGCTTGGTCCACATGGTTTGAAGTATGTGCCTCGCACAGCCATTAAGTCGCAGGCTTTTGTGGACTTTATCAATGACTGGACCGAGTTACAGGCACCGGAGGAGAAACCGGACAATACGTACTGGACCATTCATTTCGATGGATCAAGGCAGTTGGAAGGCTCGGGGGCTGGAGTTGTTCTTACTTCCCCCCGAGGGGATAAAATTTGCTACGTCCTCCGCTTGATGTTTCCCTGTACTAACAATGCAGCTGAATATGAAGCCCTACTTCATGGTCTCCGCGTGGCTAAGGAGATGAACTTAACTCGAGTTTGTTGCTTCGGCGATTCTGATCTGGTGGCTCAGCAAGTTTCTGGTACTTGGGATTCTAAGGATCCACTCATGGCGGCTTACAGGCGTGAGGTAGATGTGGTGGCGGGTCACTTCAAAGGTTACCAGGTTGAGCATATTGATCGGCGCAAAAACGAAGCAGCAGACGCTTTGAGCCGACTTGGATCTCAGCGTAAACCGGTACCCCCTAACACCTTTCTGGATATATTGCATAACCCGTCTATTAAATTGCCTACAGAAGCGGATATGGCTGTTCCTGATCCGGAGGCGCAACTGGTGGCTGCTTTACACATCGTGCCAGATTGGACGATTCCATATCTGGCATATATGAACCGGGGTGAGCTACCAAATGATCAAGTCCTGGCCCGACAGATAGTCCGGCGTTCTAAATCCATGGTTATCCACAATGGCGAGTTACACCGCTGTAGCGTTTCAGGCGTATTTCAGCATTGTGTTTCTCCGGAAGAAGGCCAAGCGATCCTCCAGGAAATTCATGAAGGGGATTGTGGTCATCACGCTGGTTCAAAGTCCCTAGTTGCAAAAGCTTTTCGTCATGGGTTTTACTGGTTGGCAGCTCATGCTGATGCGGAGGATCTGGTAAAGCGATGTGATGCTTGTCAAAAATTTTCCCGCAGAGCTCATGTTCCGGCGCAGGAACTACGGATGATTCCAATCACTTGGCCTTTTGCTACTTGGGGGCTTGATATGGTGGGGCCTTTTAAGCGTTCCCGAGACAAGAAAACCCACCTGTTGGTGGCAGTTGATAAATTCACCAAGTGGGTTGAAGCGGAGCCTGTCAGCAATTGTGATGCAGCGACGGCGGTTCGATTTCTCAAAAAGATTATTTTCCGCTTTGGTTATCCACACAACATTATCACGGATAATGGTACTAACCTCTCCAAAGGTGAGATGGAGGATTTCTGTCAAAGAGAGCATATCCGGCTTGATCTAGCATCTGTAGCGCACCCTCAATCCAACGGTCAAGCAGAGCGAGCTAATCAAGAAATCTTAAAGGGTCTTAAACCCCGGCTCATGATTCCATTGAAACGGACGCCGGGTTGTTGGGTGGAAGAATTACCTTCTGTGTTGTGGAGTATCAACACCACCCCCAATCGATCAACAGGATATACGCCTTTCTTCATGGTCTACGGAGCAGAGGCGGTTCTCCCAAGTGATATACGTCATGATTCCCCCCGGGTTGCTAATTATGTCGAAGCGGACAATGAGCAAGCTCGCCAAGAGGCACTGGATTTACTAGATGAGAAGCGGGATATGGCTTTGGCACGTTCGGCGGTTTATCAACAAGACCTGCGGCGCTATCACAGCCGTCGGGTTAGGACAAGAGCCTTTCAAGAAGGTGACTTGGTGCTCCGGCTTATCCAGGATCAGACCGGTATACACAAGTTATCCCCGCCTTGGGAAGGACCCTTTGTGGTCAGTAAGAATCTGCACAACGGATCATACAACCTCATTGACGTTCGAGATGACACACGCAAATCTGAGGAGGAGACCCGGCGGCCCTGGAACATAGCTCTCCTCCGGCCTTACTACACTTGAGCCATAGGCTCTCTTTTATGTACATATTTTGACGATGTATATATTATCATCAATAAATAAATCAGCATCCTTGCTTCAAAGCGGGGCCTCTGCTGTTTTTTCTCAAACATTCTTTGAGTTACATGGGGGCTTCAGCTGACCAAGCGATGTATTATCCCTTGAACCGGCTATCACGCCACAAAGCTTGGGAGCTTCACACCCAAAGGGCCAAAGAGAGTTTCGATGCTATGCACAACTCAAACATAGGCACCTAATGAGCACCGCTCATCACGTTACTTGGGGGCTCCTTGGTCCAATACCAAGAAGTCTGAATGGACCCTTGTAGCTGGGTATCGACCCACGGCTTGGAAGCCTGGTATATTTACCTAAAACCCCGGGTTAACCTGCCTTCATCAAGTAACACACTCCTATCCAGGTCATCCTGGCACGGCCCTCCGAACGTTTGACAGTTACTCTCCTTGAGACCCTGAACTTGTCAAAGTTAAAACGGTGATTGGCTAGTTGGAGGTCTATCTTAAAAGGCTTTGTTAAATGGTTCAACTCAGTGGCCTGGCAGCCCACAAAAAGCCTCGCATTTGGGCCTGGCAGCCCCCAAAAAGCCTCGACTACACGGTTTTTATTTGAACTTTGGCTGAATTTTAAACTGATTTTTTGGCTTATTCAACCATCTTCTAAGACCGGCATTTCTTAAACCGGCTTGGTTTGCAACTTTACGTTGACGAACTTTTATTTTAAACTGGAGTTTTTTAAACCGGCTTGACATTGATTTCCTATCAACGGCCTGGATCGTTTGGTGTGAATCATCACCCAGCATGACTTAATATACGACATCAGAAAATGATGGCAATACAAATATTTCAGATTTGGGTTTTTTTCACCCTTATCGCAATTCAAGTTGCATCGCCAACTAGCCAGGGATCTTGTGCTACCGGTATGTATAAATTCATATTATTATGATTTGATTATCAATCCGGCATATTTTGGGCATTATGACCTGTCCGGCGGTAAACCGCCAGGACCCTTTGTCTTTTTATGCATGCAGGAAATACATATTATGATCCTTGGAACAAACATTGATATTGATATGGCGGATCAATGCAAAATATCTCTTGCACGATGGCAGCAGATCAGCATAAGTTTTTTGCTATCCTATTACACGGCACTCCAAGGCCCAAATATGGAAATATTCATTGATCGTTCCTGATGTACCAACCGCCTGGACGGATTAAGCTTCATCACCGGGTTGACGTGAGGTAGATGGATCATCTGGCGTCGGTTCAACCTCCTCTTCATCCACTGACTGGAAGTCATTGGTGGTCCAGTCAATCCGGGTTAAGGCCTGAAAGACAGCCTCTTCACTTATAAGCTCAGCCGGATCAACGTCAGGAGCGTAAGTATGCTTACGGATTGGTGGAATGAGGCTCTGCACTTCAGGAATCACAGCTTCAACCCGTTTGTTGTCTGCATCATAGAACGATCGGTGAACCGTCAGGTTCGCCTCTTCGGCTAGTTGACTCGCCAAAGGACGCATCTCCCTTGTTACCCATTTCAGGGCGTCATTATCAAATTCTTCGCCATTTTCTTGGGCACCGGGGAAGCCTTTGGATATATCAGCCGGGTCAAGGTCAGCTATCCATGCCTTGGCCCGAGTCAGTGCCAGTAAAGCGCCGGCCCGAGCAGCGGATCGCTTTAGCTCTTCTATTTGTGCTAGCGTCATTGAAAGATGGTCCAGTGTATCTTTGATAAGTGTTGGTGCCGCATTATCATATGAAGTTGCGCATATAACCCGTTGAGCGCCGGTATACAGCTGCTCAATCAGTGTATATGCCGCTTTAAGCTTCTTCCGCATATCAGAACCAAGGTGAGCGATGCGATTTCCTATGTCGGTTCAAGAAATACATGTTAAACCGATGAAATTTCAAAGGGATACAATTTTTGGCAACAACTACTTACCAAATATGGCAGAGGCCATGGCATTGATTTGATGCTTCAGTCCAGATAATTCTTCTACCACCGGTTTAAGAGCCGATTCAGCAGTCTCTGTTTGCTTCACCAGTCCGGCTTTCTCGCTGTCCCAGTTGGCCTGCTCAGATTTAAACCATTCTTTAAGTTGCTCCATGGTGGTCAAAGCGGTTCTCAACTCATCCTTGGCTTTGGTGGTTTCTGTTTGTTGGGTCTCAAGGTTTGCTCGAAGATCAGCAATTTGTGAGGTTTGTTGGTTTATTTCACTCTGCAATAGTAAGAGAGCATGTTAATATCTTTCTTCAAAGTCCCAAGCGTATAACCAGTTATACACTCAGCACTTGGGGGCTAATGCGGATCGTTTTTATGAGGATACTTCAAGACCCAAGGATTAATACAAGTTTTAATCATGGCACTTGGGGGCTAATGTGTATTTGATCAACAGAAAGAACAGTTCACAAATTACAGCATGAAGATTATAAAGTACCGGTCTGACTCTCACAAGACAAACCGGCCCTTGGGGGCTACAATGCAAGGAAAGTGCAATGTTTACCTCATAGCGTTCCTTCATTAGATTTACTAAACCGGCTTCATAATCACGGCTTGTATACAGCCGGTTCAGAAAGCCAGAATGAAGATCTTGAGCAGAGAGATCGGTATAAGCAGACAAATCAGTTTTACCCTTCCCTTTGTTCATGGCAGCAAATTCATATTTAGCAGTATGCTTTGACAGAGCAACCGGATTACCAGGAGCGGTATATGCAGTGCCTGTCACAACAACATCATCATCCTTGGCCGGACTGGAAGAGTCAAGGTTCTGAGCAGGGCTTGGCGGTTTGTTAGCTGGACTTGGCGGATCAGCAATTGAGTCCCGTTGTTCCATTACCGGGCTCGGGGGAGCAGGAGGATTTAAAGTATCAGTCTCTGCAGTCGGTTCAGCTTCTTGCGGGTTAGCATTACCATCTTGATTTGGCCCAGCAGAGTTGTCCATGGCAACTTCCGGGTTTTCATTATGATGCTCGGGTGTCTTTTCCGGATCAACATCAACAGTAGGGTCGCTGGTCTTGGCCTTCTTGCTTAATCGAGCTTTGGCGCTATAACACCAAAGGTTAGAGTATGACAAACCGGCAAAATAAAGTTATAAATCAGGTAACACTTACCCGGCAACTACTTTGTGAGGAGGTAATTGGGTGGTCGACGAACCGCCAGACGAGCTAGAAGAAGCCTGGTAATTCGGGTCAGACGGATTGAGAGGGCATCGGAAGAAACCTTTTAAAGGGTATTGTTTTTCAGGAGAACAAATCACCTCTGGACGGCGTTTCCGGGGGGGGCGTATCAGCTAAACCGGACGAAGTGATCTGTTGACCACTATGCCGGGTTGTGCGACGTTCTTCTGCTTGCCGTTTCTTCAAAGAAAATTTTGGATCCAAATGAGCAAGGGGTGAGATTGTTTTATTTTCCGGACTGTACGGCGAGTTCTTTGAACCGGCACAGGGTCCGAGTCGGAAGAAAGAAGAATTACCTCAACATGATCTGCATGGCTGGCTTCAGCATCATCCTGAAGATGATCATTGTCAATAAGATGTATAAAAAAGGAGCCAAGTGAGTCAAGTTCTACCTCAGCATCTGATTCTTCTTCCTCCGGCGGTTCAGAAGAATCGGCAGCTTTCTTCTTTCCGGCCTTCTTGGTGACCTTGGTTTTTACACGAGGAGCACGGGCCGGTTTATTACGTTTCCAGAAAGAGCTGTTGGCCTGAAATTAAGACTAGGAAAGGTTAGTAACGGTCGATGTGGAAATCAGTAAAGTATGTACATGAACTTACCGCCGGCGGTTTATTGGAGGCGCAAAACGGAGCCAAACCGGTTTGGCTGCATGCAACGACTGGTTCATCAAGCATCTTATTTACACATTCAGTGATTTCAAGCTCGGTCATTATTACTTCATGATGCCATTGAGGGTCTTTTACACTTCCGGTATACTCATGCATCAATCCAGGGCGGCGGCTCAAAGGCAGAATGCCCCATGAAACCCAGCAGCGGACAAGATCAATGCCGGTTAAGCCGTTGGCCATCAGAGCCCGGAGCTTGGCGAGTTGAGGAGCGAAATTCTTCCGTTCCACGGCGGTTAGACGCGGAGGCATTGGGTGGCCGTTGCTAAGTCGGTGAGGGCGGTAGCCCGGCAAGGGATTTTCTCCATCAGGAGCAGTATTCCAGCAGTAAAACCAGGTCTGGTTCCAATCTTTAGGATGGCTATGGTGTTTGGCATGAGGGAAGTCAACTTCTTTCCTCTTTTGAATTGATACGCCACCAAGATCTGTGTTGGGGCCATCTGAGAATTTTGTGCGGCTGTTCAGATGAAAAAAATCCCGGAACAGCTCTACCGTTGGCTCTTCTTGAAGGTAAACTTTGCAAAATACTTGAAAGTTGCATATGTTTGATACAGAGTTTGGACCAATATCTTACGGATGGAGTTGGAAGCTGGCAAGGACATCCCGGAAATTTTTTGATCCGGGCGGACTAAATCCCCGGTCTAAATGTTGCATAAAAACAATCACCTCTCCCTCTTGAGGTTCAGGTGGACATTCCGATTCCGGAACTCGCCATTGGAGAATGTTCTTCGAAGCTAAAGCACCAGTGATGACGTAACCATTGATCTGTGTCTCTGTGATCCGGGATGGAACCAAATTGCCGGCAGAAAATTGCTTCGACATTCCGGAATGAGGAACTGAAAATAAAAGTGCCGGTTTAAGGCGTCTAATTCAGTGTTAAACCGGAGAAGGATACTGTGTGAGTTCAGTTGGCGGTTTAAGAGAGGGCTAATGTTATATGGCGGATTGACTTTTAAGGAGTTAAACCGCCTATAGGCAGGATGGCCAGAATTCGAAATTTCTGCTAAGTGTTACAAAAACAGGTTTCACAATATGGCAGTATAATTTTGGATCTACCGTGGATAATCTAAGAAAATATTCCTGAGCCCTACAATGGCGCTAAAGAGGAACAGAGACGAACCAGACGGAGTCTATTCAGAAACAGTAAGATACTACGGTACGGTGAACTAACAACATGGATCTAGCCGCAGTTCAAAACTATCAGGCACACATATGTATATTCAACAGGAAGACCAGAAGGAGGAACACAAAAGAACTGATGAACGGCGATGAACATGGATGAACTTGAAACCCTAATGGAGATCTAGGGTTACAGGGAAGCGAACTTACCAGGGTCCACACGGCGGAAGAGCGCGGCAGGGTCTCTGGAACAAACAGGGTGATGCAGCGGCCTTGGTCGGTGCAGATTCGAAGATCGATGGCAGTGGCGGCGCTGGGGTTTCTTTCGGTCGCGAGGAAGAAGAGAAGAAAGGGGAGAAAATGAAAGTACCCGTCGGGTGTATTTATAACAAGGCAGGGAGATAAGTGACAGGCGCGAGAATCGAGGAGTCCAAAGCGGCAAGTGGCGCGGCTGTCGCCTCGATTTCCGGGATGGCATTAAATAAAGGGAATCTTTTTTTATTTTTTACAGAAATGACGTCATGATAATCCGTTGCTGTATCCAGAGGATGACGTCACGGCGGTTTAACAAAGTTTATAAAAGAAGGCATCATGGCGGTTTACGAGAAATGAAGGAAGGCGTTCACAGGATTCTGCTAAGTATCAAAGATTAACATGAACAGGTTCAAATCAATCTGGGGCCTAATGTTGGGGATATAACTACTGAGTATAAACCGCCCCAGGAGGGGGCCGGTTCACACTCAACCGTATTGAAGCCCACGAAGACCCGGAAGGTGGCGCTTTACTATGAAGCTTAGAGGCCCAGAGCCCAAAGGCGGATTAGGGCCCATAGTGGTAAACCGCCATAGTCATATAGCTTGTATTGTAAGATAAGGAAAGGAGAGACCGAGCCGAATATTTGTATGAGTCGGCCTCGGGACTCTGTAAACCGGCTGGGCGTCAACCCGTGTATATAAGGGGACGACCCGGCGGCGGTTCAAGGACAAGAAACAACAACTCGAGAGCCAGGCATAGCGTGTTTTGCTCCCTGACTATCGAGATCCCTATAATCCCATCACAACTAGACGTAGGCTTTTACCTTCATCGAAGGGGCCGAACTAGTATAAAACTCCCGTGTCCCTTGTCCGGTTTAAACCCTTCAAGCTAACCCGTTGCGATGGCTCCACGACTAAGTCCTTTCACAAGGACATCTGACGTGATAATTCCATGACAGTAATACTAGAAGTGGTATAATACTATAATCACCAGCCTGTGGGATAGCATTGGCTGATGGATGATAACTATGGAACAACGTTACCTAAAGAACAAGTATCTTAGCTGAACTATGGAACAACGTGAAATACTAAACAAGACCCGTAAGAGATCAGCATGAATATACAGTGAAATGTGATGATCTATTTTCCATGCTTAGATGAATAACAACGCCATAAATGTCGCACACAAGTAAGGTGAGGGTACAACCTATCTGGCTGCCATCCATAGGAGTGAGCATCATGTGCTGACTTGTCGATGGCCCTGCAGTTGTTGTGGCTATCCATGTCGGGCACGCGCATTCGATGCAGGGAACTGTTGAGTGGGGACTATAGCTCCCTTCTGGTGTATGCTTCCCTTGTTGGAGCAGCTACGGTGAGTCCGAAGACGGTGTGTCTGAAGATGCAGATAACGCATAATATTAAGAACGACATATCTCTTTGATCTCAAGAAATAAACTAAGAGATCAACAGCAAGGTACGAGAGTGGTCACACGTCTGTTGACTGAAGACTAAATTGGGGTCACACGATTTTATTTTATTTTGGTACTGTCCAATCTAAGCCGGATGGCGTGATGGCCGTCTTGTGCCTCCCAGCTGACACTGTTCAGAATCTTCCCCGAAGAGCCAGTGACCAACGGCAGAGCAGCCTACCTCCGCCGTCTATGGCCCCGGCCAAAACCCCGCTCCCCACCCCACCGCACTGTCGTGGTTGCGCCGCCCCCGGCCAATCCACAAAGATTCCCCGTCATCCAGATCCGGCGGTGGCAGTACCTTCAACCCACGCAACTCTAAAAGATAGCCATCTAAGTGCTGCTTCCGCGGCGAACTTGCGGCCCCGCACCCTTACGTTAGACACCAGCCAACCGGCAGACTAGGAGCTCCGCCGCCTCGAGGGGTGCTGCTTCCCATTGGGAATCGATTGGCCCAGAATAAAAATTCAGACAACTGACACCTAAATAAAGTGATTTGAGATGAGGGTGCGACCTATCTGGTGGCATGGTGTGATGACCCACAAGTGTAGGGGATCAATCGTAGTCCTTTTGATAAGTAAGAGTGTCGAACCCAACAAGGAGCAGAAGGAAATGATAAGCGGTTTTCAGTAAGGTTTTCTCTGCAAGCACTGAAATTGTAGGTGATAGATAGTTTTGTGATAAGATAAATAGTAACGAGTAATAAGTAAATAAAATAAGTAAAGTGCAGCAAGGTGGCCCAATCATTTATGTAGCAAAGGATAAGCCTGGACAATTTATAATAATGAGAAAGGAGCTCCCGAGGACACATGGGAATTATCGTCAAGCTAGTTTTCATCACGTCCATATGATTCGCGTTCGGTACTTTGATAATTTGATATGTGGGTGGACCGGTACTTGGGTACTGCCCTAACTTGGACAAGCATCCCACTTGTGATTAACCCCTATTGCAAGCATCCAAAACTACAAAAGAAGTATTAAGGTAAACCTAAGCACATCATTAAACATATGGATCCATATCAGCCCCTATCGAAGCAACGCATAAACTAGGGTTTAAGCTTCTGTCACTCTAGCAACCCATCATCTACTTATTAATTCCCCATGCCTTCCTCTAGTCCCAAATAATGGTGAAGTGTCATGTAGTCAACGTTCACATAACACCACTAGAGGAAAAGACAACATACATCTCATCAAAATATCGAACGAATACCAAATTCACATGACTACTAATAGCAAGACTTCACCCATGTCCTCAGGAACAAACGTAAATACTCACAAAGCATATTCATGTTCATAATCAAAGGAGTAATAATATGCAAAAATGATCTGAACATATGATCTTCCACCAAGTAAACCAATTAGCATCAACTACAAGGAGTAATCAACACTACTAGCAACCCACAGGTACCAATTTGTGGTTTTGATACAAGATTGGATACAAGAGATGAACTAGGGTTTTGAGAGGAGATGGTGTTGGTGAAGATGTTGATGGAGATTGACCCCCTCCCGATGAGAGGATCGTTGGTGATGACGTTGGCGATGATTTCCTCTCCCGGAGGGAAGTGTCCCCGGCAGAACAGCTCTGCCAGAGCCCTAGATTGGTTCCGCCAAGGTTCCACCTCGTGGTGGCGGAGTTTCGTCCCGTAAGCTTGCCCACGATTTTTTCCAGGGTAAAAGTGATGATATGCAGAAGATGGACACCGGAGGCCCACCAGGGGGCCCAGGAGATAGGAGCGCGCCCTATAGGGGGGGCCCCCTGTCTCCTGGACAGGGTGTGGGCCCCCTGGTGTATTTCTTTCGCTCAAAAATTCTTATTAATTCCAAAAAGTTGTTTCGTGGAGTTTCAGGACTTTTGGAGCTGTGCAGAATAGGTTTCCAATGTTTGCTCCTTTTCCAGCTAGAATTCCAGCTGCCCACATTCCCCGTCTTCATGGTAAACCTTTTAAAATAAGAGAGAATAGCCGTAAGTATTGAGATATAATGTGTAATAACAGCCCATAATGCAATAAATATTGATATAAAAGCATGATGCAAAATGGACGTATCAACTCCCCCAAGCTTAGACCTCGCTTGTCCCCAAGCAGAAGCCGAAATCGAGAAATATGTCCACATGTTTAGAGAAAGAGGTGTCGATAAAAATAAAATACGGACATGAGGCATCATGATCATTCTTATAACAGCAACTTATATAGAATTTATCGTACGATTTCTTATGCTCAAGTGACAAGCAATTCACAATATCAAGTATGGTTCAAAAACTTCATTGGGAACTAACAAACTATAATCTCAGTCATTGAAGCAATTGCAATTCATCGTAACATCAGAAAGAATCAACAATAGAGCTTTTAAGCAAGCTCACATACTCAACTATCTTGTAGTCTTCTATAATTGCTAACACTCGTGCAATACTTGTGGTTACAGGGTTTCAGCAAGACACTGAGAAAGATAGGGGCTTATTGTGTTGCCTCCCAACGTATTCACCTTTAGGTGATGTCAACAATAATAGTCCATGCTAACTAACATACAGTTGGATATATATATCATGATCTTTTAAACACGAGGAGCTTGCCAAAGGATAAAATGAAAAAGGGAAAGGTGAGGATAACCTTGACTCAAGCATAAAGTAAAAGATAGGCCCTTCGCAGAGGGAAGCAGAGGTTGTCATGTGCGTTTAGGGTTGATGCACAAAATCTTAATGCAAAAGAACATCACTTTATATTGCCCCTTGTATGTGGACCTTTATTATGCAGTCTGTCGCTTTTATTACTTCCACAACAAGTTCGTACAAAGCTTATTTTCTCTGCACTAATAAGTCATACATATTTAGATAGCAATTTTTATTGCTTGCAACATGACAACTTACTTGAAGGATCTTACTCAATCCATAGGTAGGTATGGTGGACTCTCATGGTAAAACTGGGTTTAAGGGTATTCGGAAGCACAAGTAGTATCTCTACTTGGTGCTAGGAGTTTGGCTAGCATGAGGGGGAAAGGCAAGCTCAACATGTTTGGAAGGTCAATGACAATATACTTTAACTGAGATGCCGGAAAACATAAACCATTACGTTGTCTTCCTTGTCCAACGTCAACTTTTTTAGCATGTCATACTTAATGAGTGCCCCCAATTATAAAAGGTGTCCAAGATAATATATCTATATGTGAACCCCTCTTTCCTTATCACTTCCTAATAATTGCAACGATGACCAAGGCTAAGTTTATCAACTCTCAACAATTTTTATGCCTCATACTTTCTATATGTGAAGTTATCACTATCCATAAGATCAATATGAACTCTTTTATTCTTTTTATTTTCTCAAGATCATAGCAACATAACAAAGCCCTTGACTCAACACTAATCTTTATCATAGATAGATCACGGACTCGATTACAAAAAGAGATCACAAAGAAAAACTCAAACTACTTGATATCAAAACTTCAATCTACTAGATCAAGATACTACTAAAAGGATCGAACTAAATAAAGCGGTAAAGATAGGAGTGTGATGGTGATACGATATCGGGGCACCTCCCCCAAGCTTGGCAGTTGCCAAGGGGAGTGCCCATACCCATATGATTATTTCCTCGGAGGTGATGGAGGTGGTGGTGTTGTTGCATTTTTATTCTCTAGCTTGTGTCTGAGGCTAAAATTTTCCTCCCTCAGATCCTCATTCTCGAACTCAAGTTTCATTATATTTTTGCATAATACCGCCTTGCTATCCTGCAAAAAATGTGGTGGGATAGATTGAACCTTAGGGAGGCTTGACTTCTTGAACTCCACATGCATATCGCCAGGTTGAGGTGGTGGATCATCCTCTTCATCGGAGCTTGTCTCCTCCTTCCCCTTTTGATCAATATCTTCTTCTTCCTCCGTGGTCTAGCCATAATGTTCCACATCCCCATACACGTTTGGGTTTGTGATATAGTCAGCCATATAGCTCTCTCCCTCCGAATCTTGGGATGACATCTTGCTCCTATTCTGCAACAGGAACAACTCAAAACGAAAACAGAGGATATTTGCATGATACGGTGGTCAAAACCTTCGGGAGTATATATAATGATTTTTTACCGAGCAAGATACGTAATATGCAAGAAAATGGAGTCCGGGAGGCACACGAGGTGCCCACGAGATAGGGGGCGCGCCCTATAGGGGGGAGGGGCGCCCTCCACTCTCGTGGGAGCCTCGTGTCCCTTTCGGACTACTTCTTTCTTCCTGAAATTCTTAAATATTCCAAAACTGCAAAAAAATGCCATTGGAGTTGTTTTGGAGTCGGTTTACTTACCGTACCACATACCTATACCTTTTCGGAGTCTGGGACGTTTTGGAAAGTGTCCCTTATGTATTCCTCAGGGGTTACGGTTTCAATAATATTAGTTTCAACATTGATAGGATTACCTGAAATATAATGTTTGATTCTTTGACCGTTTACCACCCTTGGACTCGTGCCTTCGAAGTTGTTGATTTTTATGACACCAGAACGATAGACCTCCTCGATAACGTAAGGACCTTCCCATTTTGAGAGAAGTTTTCCTACAAAAAATCTTAAACGAGAGTTGAATAATAATACATAGTCTCCTACGTTAAACTCACGCTTTTGTATCCTCTTATCATGCCAGCGTTTGACTTTTTCTTTAAATAGCTTGGCATTCTCATACGCTTGGGTTCTCCATTCATCCAGTGAGCTAATATCAAATAACCTCTTCTCACCGGCAAGTTTGAAGTCATAATTGAGCTCTTTAATAGCCCAATATGCCTTATGTTCAAGTTCAAGAGGTAAATGACACGCTTTTCCATAAACCATCTTATATGGAGACATACCCATAGGATTTTTGTATGCAGTTCTATAGGCCCATAATGCATCATCAAGTTTTTTGGACCAATTCTTTCTATATCTATTCACAGTCTTTTGCAAAATTAATTTGAGCTCTCTGTTGCTCAACTCTACTTGACCACTAGACTACGGATGATAAGGAGATGCAATTCTATGATTGACATCATACTTAGCAAACATCTTACGGAAAGCACCATGAATAAAATGTGAACCACCATCAGTCATAAGATATCTAGGGACTCCAAACCTCAAAGAAATAACTTCCTTAAGCATTTTAATAGAAGTGTTATGATCAACACTACTAGTTGGAATAGCTTCTACCCACTTAGTAACGTAATCAACAGCAACTAAACTATGTGTATAACCATTAGAGGCAGGAAAAGGTCCCATATAATCAAAGCCCCAAACATCAAACGGTTCAATAACAAGAGAATAATTCATAGGCATTTCTTGACGTCTACTAATGTTACCTATTCTTTGACATTCATCACAAGATAAGACAAACTTACGAGCATCTTTGAAGAGAGTAGGCCAATAAAAACCAGATTGTAGTACCTTGTGTGCAGTTCTATCTCCAGCGTGGTGTCCTCCATAGGATTCAGAGTGACACTTGCATAGGATCTATTCCTGTTCATGCTCAGGCACACAATGTCTAATAACACCATCTACTCCTTCTTTATAAAGGTGTGGATCATCCCAGAAGTAATGTCTTAAATCATAAAAGAACTTTTTCTTTTGCTGGTATGTGAAACTAGGCGGTATAAATTTAGCAACAATGTAATTAGCATAATCAGCATACCAAGGAGCAGTTCGAGAAGCATTGATAACCGCTAATTGTTCATCAGGAAAGATATCATTAATATGCAGTGGGTCATCAAGAACATTCTCTAGCCTAGACATGTTATCTACAACGGGGTTCTCAGCTCCCTTTCTATCAATAATATGCAAGTCAAATTCTTGGAGTAAGAGAACCCATCTAATGAGTCTAGGCTTAGCATCTTTCTTTTCCATAAGATACTTAATAACAGCATGATCAGTGTGAATAGTAACTTTGGAATCAACAATATAAGGTCTAAACTTATCACATGCAAACACAACTGCTAAGAACTCTTTTTCGGCAGTGGCATAATTTCTCTGGGCAGTATCAAGAGTCTTACTAGCATACTGGATAACAATCAATTTCTTATCGACTATTTGCCCTAGAATAGCACCTACAGCATAATCACTAGCATCACACATAATTTCAAAAGGTAAATTCCAATCAGGTGGTTGAACAATAGGTGCAGTGATCAAAGCTTTCTTAAGTGTTTCAAATGCCTCTACACAATCATCATCAAAGACAAAAGGAATATCTTTTTGCAATAAATTAGTCAAAGGCCTAGAGATTTTAGAAAAGTCCTTAATGAACCTCCTATAAAAACCGACATGACCAAGGAAACTTCTCATACCTTTTATGTCCTTGGGACATGGCATCTTTTAAATAGCATCAACTTTAGCTTTATCAACTTCAATACCTCTCTCAGAAATCTTGTGCCCCAAGACAATGCCTTCATTGACCATAAAGTGACACTTTTCCCAATTCAGGACGAGACTAGTGTCTTTGCATCTCTGCAAAACTCGATCAAGGTTGCCGAAACAATCATCAAAAGAGGATCCATAAACTGAGAAATCATCCATGACTACCTCACAAATCTTTTCACAAAAATCAGAGAATATAGCCATCATGCATCTTTGAAAGGTAGCAGGTGCATTACATAAACCAAAAGGCATACATCTATAAGCAAAAGTACCAAAAGGGCAAGTAAAAGTAATTTTAGATTGATCCTTTGCCGACACAGGTATCTGAGAAAAACCAGAATAACCATCTAGGAAGCAGAAATGTGTGTGCTTGGATAGTCTTTCTAGCATTTGATCAATAAAAGGTAAGGGGTAATGATCTTTCTTAGTAGCTTTGTTTAACTTATGGAAATCAATTACCTTCCTATAACCTGTAATAATTCTTTGCGGGATCAATTCATCTTTATCATTAGGAGCAACGGTAATACCTCTCTTTCTAGGAACACAATGGACAGGGCTTACCCATTTACTATCAGCAATGGGATAAATAATACCTGCCTCAAGGAGATTTAGTATCTCCTTTCTTACCACTTCCTTCATCTTGGGATTTAATCGTCTTTGAGGATCTCTAACTGGTTTGGCATCGTCCTCCATATTAATTTTGTGTTGGCATAACATGGGACTGACGCCCTTAAGATCATCCAGAGTATATCCAATAGCAGCTTGGTGCTTCTTCAGAGTTTTCAATAATCTTTCTTCTTCTTTCTCTCAAAGGTTAGCACTAATAATAACAGGATATATTTCTTTTTCATCAATATAAGCATACTTAAGATTATCGGGTAATGGTTTGAGTTCAAACACGGGATCACCCTTGGGTGGAGGGGGATCCCCAAGAATTTCAATGGGAAGGTTAGGTTTCAGCATATGTTCCTGTTTAATGAACACTTCATCTATTTCCCTTCTTTCCTTCATAAACATATCGTTTTCATGATCTAGCAAATATTGTTCTAACGGATCAGTTGGAGGAACAACAATGGAAGCAAGACCAATAATTTCATCCTTACTAGGTGGTTCCCTTTCACGAGGTTGTCTACTAAACTTAGCGAAATTAAACTCATGAGACATACCATCTATGCCAATAGTGACAATATTCTTTTTACAATTAATCTTAGCACTAGCTGTATTCAAGAAGGGTCTACCAAAAATAATGGGACAAAACTCATCTTGTGGGGAACCAAGAACAAGGAAATCAGCAGGGTATTTAACCTTCCCACACAAGACTTCAACATCTCTAACAATCCCAAAGGGTTTAATGGTATCCCTATTAGCAAGCTTAATAGTAACATCAATGTCTTCTAATTCAATGGGTGCAATGTCGTGCATAATTTCTTGATATAAAGAATAAGGTATTGCATTAGCACTAGCACCCATATCACATAAGCCATGATAATAATGATCTCCTATTTTAATAGAAATAACATGCATGCCTACGACAGGTCTACGTGTCTTAGTATCTGGCCTAGCAATATTAGCAGTCTCACCACAGAAAGAAATAGCATGCCCATCTAAATCCTCATCCAAGAGATCTTTAACCATAGCAATACTAGGTTCAACATTAGTTTGCTCAGGAGGTGTATAAGTCCTAGTATTACTCTTACGAACAACAGTCGAAGCTTTAGCATGATCCTTTATCCTAACAGGAAAAGGAGGTTTTTCAACATAAGCAGTAGGAACAATAGGATCACTATAGGTAATAGTCTTTTCTTCGACTATAATAGGTGCAACTACTTTCACTTCAACAGGAGGATTATATTTAAACCACTTCTCTTTAGGGAGATCAACATGAGTAGCAAAAGATTCACAAAAGGTAGCTACTATCTCAGAATCAAGTCCATATTTAGCGCTAAATCCACGAAAAGCATCGGTATCCATAAAAGATTTAACACAATCGAACTGAGGTGTCATACCTGACTCCTTACCATCGTCAGAACCCCAATCTTCAGAGTTGTGTTTAATTCTTTCCAATAAGTCCCATTTGAAATCAATAGTCTTCAACATATAAGAACCAGCACAGGAAGTATCGAGCAGGTTGCGATTATCAAGAGAAAGCCGAGCATAAAAATTCTGAATAATCATTTCCCGAGAGTGCTCATGATTGGGGCATGAATAAAACATTGACTTAAGCCTCCCCCAAGCTTGAGCGATGCTTTCTCCTTCACGAGGCCAGAAATTATATATGTAATTACGATCACGATGAACAAGATGCATAGGATAGAACTTCTGGTGAAATTCCAACTTCAATCGCTTATAATTCCAAGATCTCGTATCATCACATAGCCTATACCATGTCAATGCATCTCCCTTCAAAGATAAAGGGAAGACCTTCCTTTTGACAACATCATCGGGAATACCTGCAAACTTAAATAATCCATAAACTTCATCCACAAAGATAAGGTGTAAATCAGGATACGATGTTCCGTCTCCTGCAAATGGATTAGCTAGCAGTTTCTCTATCATACCCGAAGGAATCTCAAAGTAAATATTTTCATAAAGTTCAGTAGGTTGAGAAGCAACTCTTTGCTCTTCTGGTTGGGGTGAAGATACCCCAAACAAGCCCCTCAAAGGATTAGTTTCCATAGTGACAAGTAACAGAAAATTTCAGCACACTATATAAATGTTTCCTTACCAAGTTCCACTCACCAAAAGCGCTACACTCCCCGGCAACGGCGCCAGAAAAGAGTCTTGATGACCCACAAGTGTAGGGGATCAATTGTAGTCCTTTCGATAACTAAGAGTGTCGAACCCAACGAGGAGCAGAAGGAAATGATAAGCGGTTTTCAGTAAGGTTTTCTCTGCAAGCACTGGAATTGTAGGTGATAGATAGTTTTGTGATAAAATAAATAGTAACGAGTAATAAGTAAATAAAATAAGTAAAGTGCAGCAAGGTGGACCAATCAATTATGTAGCAAGGGATAAGCTTGGACAATTTATAATAATGAGAAAGGAGCTCCCGAGGACACATGGGAATTATCGTCAAGCTAGTTTTCATCACGTTCATATGATTCGCGTTCGGTACTTTGATAATTTGATATGTGGGTGGACCGGTACTTGGGTACTGCCCTAACTTGGACAAGCATCCCACTTGTGATTAACCCCTATTGCAAGCATCCAAAACTACAAAAGAAGTATTAAGGTAAACCTAAGCACATCATTAAACATATGGATCCATATCAGCCCCTATCGAAGCAACGCATAAACTAGGGTTTAAGCTTCTGTCACTCTAGCAACCCATCATCTACTTATTAATTCCCCATGCCTTCCTCTAGTCCCAAATAATGGTGAAGTGTCATGTAGTCAACGTTCACATAACACCACTAGAGGAAAAGACAACATACATCTCATCAAAATATCGAACGAATACCAAATTCACATGACTACTAATAGCAAGACTTCACCCATGTCCTCAGGAACAAACATAAATACTCACAAAGCATATTCATGTTCATAATCAGAGGAGTAATAATATGCAAAAATGATCTGAACATATGATCTTCCACCAAGTAAACCAATTAGCATCAACTACAAGGAGTAATCAACACTACTAGCAACCCACAGGTACCAATTTGTGGTTTTGATACAAGATTGGATACAAGAGATGAACTAGGGTTTTGAGAGGAGATGGTGTTGGTGAAGATGTTGATGGAGATTGACCCCCTCCCGATGAGAGGATCGTTGGTGATGACGTTGGCGATGATTTCCTCTCCCGGAGGGAAGTGTCCCCGGCAGAACAGCTCTGCCAGAGCCCTAGATTGGTTCCACCAAGGTTCCACCTCGTGGTGGTGGAGTTTCGTCTCGTAAGCTTGCCCACGATTTTTTCCAGGGTAAAAGTGATGATATGCAGAAGATGGACACCGGAGGCCCACCAGGGGGCCCAGGAGATAGGAGCGCGCCCTATAGGGGGGGCCCCCCTATCTCCTGGACAGGGTGTGGGCCCCCTGGTGTATTTCTTCCGCTCAGAAATTCTTATTAATTCCAAAAAGTTGTTTCGTGGAGTTTCAGGACTTTTGGAGCTGTGCAGAATAGGTTTCCAACGTTTGCTCCTTTTCCAGCCAGAATTCCAGCTGCCGGCATTCCCCCTCTTGATTGTAAACCTTGTAAAATAAGAGAGAATAGCCATAAGTATTGAGATATAATGTGTAATAACAACCCATAATGCAATAAATATTGGTATAAAAGCATGATGCAAAATGGACGTATCATGGTGAAGTAGGCAGGTCCAGTTGCCGAGTCGGTGAGGCCGGCGCGGTTGCGGTGGCGACCGGCGGCAGGGAAAGAGCAACGTCGTGACGGTCGACGGCTACGCAGAAGCAGCGCCAGGACTCTGGACGGATCCAAAGTTGGAGCCGCTCCGGCACCATGAACAACGGCGGGGGTGAATCGTCTCCGGTACGGTTCACGCTGCCGTCGTCGAGGCAGCACCAGCAACATGGAGTAATAGGCACACGCCCAATGCACGACGGCAAATGCACAACGTCTCTGGCATTAGGGAGGAGGGCGGGTGTGAAATTGGTGCGGTGGGGGTGCCATGGAGGTGGGGCTGAGGTTTCGCGGCTCGGGAGAAGGGAGCTTCCCGGGGAGAAGGTGATTTGGCGCCCACGAGGTATGAATGGGGGCGGGCGGGGGGGGGGGGGGGTGGGTGGGAGGGGAGTGGAACCATGTCTTACGGACGCATTTGTCTGAAATGTGAGGGGGAGTTACAGTTCTACCCTTGCCTATAGGCTTCCCGGCTTGGCTCTGTGTACTGAGGGTCGGGAATAGTAGAGTAACTTTCCTTCTCCCCAAATAGTGGGCGGGAGCGATTTCGGGCGAGGAGGGCGTGTTTTGAACTATAGTGGATGCGAGCGATTTCGGCGAGGAGAGCGTGTTTTGAAATAGTGGGCGCGAGCTATTTCGGGTGAGGAGAGCGTGTTTTGCCGACCATGGTTTTGAATTATTCGGCACATGTCATTTCAGCCGAGGAGAAGGCGCGCTTGGATGAAGTTACGAACCTACCCTCGATGTACAACGGGCCAATTGATGCGTGTCCCACATAGGACGGTAATTTCGCGTCTCCCATTTATTTGCTCGAGCGAATTCCACCGAGCAGAGAGGGTGTTTAACGGTTCGTCCAAATTTTGGGAGAACGAGCATCCACGTCTACCTTACCAAGTCGATTCGAATCAAATTTTGAAATATTAGCTTGCCACTTCTTTTTTAGATGGAGAGATGATGCTCGGGAGTAATGTGTTTTTACATGCTCGTTGCTAGTGATTTACTATATGACAAATAGTTGACCCACTCAAAAATGCGAATCAAACCCAAAATGAAATATCTTGATTCAATGAAATAGCTCGCTCAGTAGGTCAAAATAGTGAACTAAATCCAAAATTTAACACTTCAATCGAGTAGCATGTTGTACAGTATTATAGTACTCCATGAACATGTTGAAAGTCAAAATAATTAACTTGTTTGATATACGCATATATCCGTTCATGTGTGGATTGCAGACAACATGTTCTCCAATTTAAATATTTGAATGCAAGTTTATATCGAAACATGGTTTATATCAGTCTTTGATGCATAAAACGTGACTGAGGGAGTCCTGGACTAGGGGGTGTCCGGATAGCCGAACTATCATCATCGGCCGGACTCCAAGACTATGAAGATACAAGATTGAAGGCTTCGTCCCGTGTCCGTATGGGACTTTCCTTGGCGTAGAAGGCAAGCTTGGCGATACGGATATGTAGATCTCCTACCATTGTAACCGACTCTGTGTAACCCTAGCCCTCTCCGGTGTCTATATAAACCGGATGGCTTTAGTCCGTAGGACACAACAACAATTACAACAATCATACCATAGGCTAGCTTCTAGGGTTTAACCTCCTTGATCTCGTGGTAGATCTACTCTTGTAATACCCACATCATCAATATCAATCAAGTAGGACGTAGGGTTTTACCTCCATCAAGAGAGCCCGAACCTGGGTAAAACATCGTGTCCCTTGTCTCCTGTTACCATCCGCCTAGACGCACAGTTCGGGACCCCCTACCCGAGATCCGCCGGTTTTGACACCGACATTGGTGCTTTCATTGAGGGTTCCTCTGTGCCGTCGCAATCAGGAAGGATGCCTCCTCCCGTCTTTAAAGACCGTACCATTGCCAAAGGAGCTTTGGCCGCCGGTCAAGCTATCCGGCTAGGTGGTTTCCTTATGACCGCCTGTTCGGCCACCGCTTCGACGATGACCTCTCGGGTCATCAAAAGCGATCTTTGCATCAACTCGGAATTTGCCGAGCAGCTGGATCCAATGGAGCTCTCTTCCGTAAACGAGCTCTTGGATCGCATCGCCACCCTGGGAGTCGCTAGAGACTACGATCAGATTGGGCTTAAAACCGATCTGAGAGAAATTAACTCTCCCCAGGCTACCCACCATGTTGCTGTGGTAGAAGAACAACGTGGCAACTCTTCCCCTACGTTAAGAACCAGTTATGTCCGGATTCCCGATCCCTCCATGCCGGACTCCCGCGGAGGGAAGGACGTCAATCGAGTACTGAACCTAAAGTCAGGCAGCAGACTAGATTCGTTGGACGACCTCCAGCAGTCCGAGCTTCCTAATCCAGAAATTCCTCGGCCTTTGAGCCTCAGATTGGGTGGGGTTCCGATTTTAGTTCCACCCGCCCTTCCAAATACAAGCGATCTATCCCAAATACGGCAAGAGCCCGATGAAACAGTACATCATTACTGGGCCAGATTCCTCCTGGTTATGGACAGGATAAAGGACTGCCATGAGGAAAGCGCAATCTCTATTTTTTTGCAATAATTGCACGGACAAGGGAATTATGAACGCCATAAATCGTCGCAAGGTCATGCACTTCGCTGACCTGGCGACCATAGTACGAAAGTACTGTGCGATGGAGAGTGCCTGGAAAACCAAAACTAGATTTTGGGACAATCCGGCCCTAAACACAACCTTAGTCCGGAATAAAAGGGTGCAGCATGCTCAAGCACCTGGGTCAAAAAGCAAAAAGCAAAAAAACCCCAAAGGGTACGGAACCGTACTGGAGGGATGGCTCAGCGGACCCTGCAAAATCCACAATGCAGAAGGCGCCACTCCAACACATAGCCTCCGGGCATGTTGGATACTACGGCAGGTGGCCAAAAGTGGCGAAGGGCTTCTAGCCCCGGAAAACCAGCCCAACAGTACCAGTACGGTATCAACAGTCTTCGAGACTTTCACATCAAATAATATGCGGAAACGAACAATCTGTAGCCTCGCCGAAGTCTACCAAGTAGCAACGACAAATCCATGGAACGACACGGCCATCACCTTCAATGCCAGCGACGAACCTAAATTCCGAACAGCCCGAGCACCAGCCGCATTGGTCCTCAGTCCCATAGTGGACGACTTTCGTCTTACCAAGGTACTCATGGATGGCGGCAGCGGATTAAACCTCATCTACGAGGAAACTCTCCAAAAAATGGAAATAGACTGGAGCCGCATTGAGCGAAGCAGCACAACCTTTAGAGGAATAATCCCTAGTCGGGAAGTACGCTGCACAGGAAAAATCACACTATATGTGGTGTTCGGCTCGCCGGACAATTACAGGTCCGAGGAAGTCACGTTCCAAGTGGCCCCGTTCAGCAGCGGATATCACGCTCTATTAGGGCGAGAGGCATTCACAATTTTCCGGGCACAACGGAATCATCATTCTGGTCAGTGATCCGGACATAGCACTCCGCGCCGAAAATAAGACAGCCGCGCTAGCCCTAGAGGCACTATCCGAAGCCCTAGCGGCAGAAGAACTTACTGCACTACGCTCCACGGTGAATAGGGACGATGTGATACTCGATAAGAGATCTAAGTCCACATATTTTAAACCAGCAGATGAAATAGTCAAATTCCAGGTCCACCCAACGGACCCCACAAAGACGGCCTCCATTGGGGCACAATTAAACCTTGATGTAGAAGCCGCACTACGAGAATTCCTTCGGGAAAATTGGGACATTTTTCCCTGGCACCCTTCAGATATGCCAGGAATCCCACGCAGGCTGGCAGAGCACAGCCTAAATATCCTAAAAGGATTCAAGCCAGTCAAACAGGCTCTTCGACCATTTTCTGAACCCAAAAGACAGGCAATGGGAGAGGAGCTAGCCAAACTATTAGAAGCCGGATTCATCAGAGATATAAAAATTCCGGACTGGCTAGCAAACCTGGTAATGGTACCAAAAAAGGACAAATCCTGGCGCCTTTGTGTGGATTTTAAAGACCTTAATAAGGCCTGCCCAAAGGATCCTTTCCCCCTCCCCCGCATCAACCAAATCATCGATGCTACCGCGGGACACGATTCATTGTGTTTTCTCGACGCATACTCCGGATACCATCAAATCAAGATGGTGGAAACAGACCAGGCCGCAACGGCATTCATTACTCCATATGGACCATTCTGCTTCAACTCAATGCCCTTCGTACTTAAAAACACCGGCGCAACATATCAGCGCATGATTCAGACATGTCTGGCTACCCAGATCGGCAAAACAGTGGAGGCATACGTAGACGACGTGGTCGTCAAGACCAAACACGTCGAAACTCTAATAGACGATTTGAGGCTCACATTCGACAACCTCCGAGCATATGACATTAAGCTTAACCCGGAGAAGTGCGTTTTCGGCGTACCAGCCGGAAAGCTCTTGGGCTTCATTGTATCCGGTAGAGGAATTGAAGCAAACCCAGCCAAGATCCGAGCTCTGTCACAATTGGACATCCCAAAAGACCTCAAACAAATACAAAAATTGACTGGATGCGTGGCGGCCCTAAGCCGCTTCATCTCCCATTTGGGAGAAAAAGCATTGCCCCTCTATCGCCTCCTCAGGCGCACCGAACACTTCGAATGGACGGACGCTGCCACAGCCGGACTCGAAGAAATAAAAGCCATACTGGCAACAAATCCGGTCCTGGCCGCGCCGAACTTGGGCGAACCAATGTTGTTATATATCGCGGCAACACATCAAGTTGTAAGAGCAGTACTCGTCGTCGAACGAGAAACAAAAGGGCACAAATTCCCTCTTCAAAAACCAGTGTACTACGTATCCACTGTCCTAACTCCTTGCAAGTCCTGGTACCCACATTATCAAAAGATAGCGTACGCGGTGTTCATGGCATCCCAGAAGCTACGACACTACTTTCAAGAGTGTTCGATAACAGTGGCCTCCGAAGTACCTCTCAACGACATCATAAACAATCGCGACGCGATGGGTAGGATTGCAAAATGGGCCATTGAGCTTTTACCATTCGATATAACCTACAAACCACGGCGAGCTATAAAGTCGCAAGTTTTGGCTGACTTCGTCGCTCAATGGACTGAAGCCGAACTCCCTAAAGAGTACGGGGCATACTCCAATTGGATTATGCACTTTGACGGCTCTAAAATGTTGGCCGACCTGGGGGCTGGCATCGTCTTGACGTCCCCAACCGGAGATACAGTCCAATACGTACTTCAAATAATGTACACGGACTCCAACAACGCAGCCGAATACGAGGCCCTTCTACATGGTCTCCGGATGGCCATCTCCATGGGCATTCAACGCCTAGAGGTCCGCGGGGATTCAAACCTTGCAATATCCCAAGTAAATGGAGACTTTGATGCCAAGGATCCGAAAATGGCAGCCTACCGTAACGCCGTCTTAAAAATGTCAGCTCGGTTCGAAGGACTCGAATTCCACCATGTAGCCCGGGACAACAACCAGGCAGCCGGCGTGTTGGCACGCATCGGAGCAAAACGCGACGTCGTCCCTCCAAACATCTTCCTGGAGCGGCTCTTTAAGCCATCCGTACTATGGGAAGAGGAGCCCGGAAATAGCAACCCGAAAGCAACCGCGCCACCCAACACGGAACATTCTGACACAGTCGGTGGCTCAGCCAACGAAATAACACCCTCAGCCCACGAAATAATGGCAGTAATCGCCCCGTGGACGGAACCATTCCTAGCCTACTTAACTCGGCAGGAACTCCCCGAAGACCAAAATGAGGCCCGCTGCATAGTTCGGCGATCTAAAGCCTACAAGGTCCATGAGGGAGAACTTTATAAGAAAAGCACAACCGGAGTCCTTCAAAGGTGTATCTCCAAAGAGGAAGGGCGAAATCTCCTGGCTGAAATTCATGCCGGACTCGGTGGGCACCACGCCGCAGCCCGGGCCCTTGTAGGCAAGGCCTTCCGTACAGGATTTTATTGGCCGACTGCCCGGGCAGATGCTCAGGACTTAGTCCAACGGAGTGTCGGCTGCCAGCTCTTTGCTAATCAAAGCCACATGCCACCCACCGCCCTCAAAACTATACCCATCACCTGGCCATTCGCGGTCTGGGGGCTTGACATGGTTGGACCCCTTAAAGGGGGAACCCACAAGCAAAAATACCTATTGTTCATGGTGGACAAATTCACCAAATGGATAGAGGCCAAGCCAGTTAAAACGGCCGAATCCGGACCCGTGATAGACTTCATATCCGGGGTAGTACATCGTTATGGTATCCCCCACAGCATCATCACCGATAACAGCACGAATTTCACGGCCGACGAGGTTAAAATCTGGTGCAAAAACATGGGTATCAAGCTCGACTACGCTTCAGTCTATCACCCCCAAACTAACGGTCAAGTCGAACGAGCAAACGGTCAAATCATGAGCGGCATCAAACCCAGACTAGTGCGGTCCCTCAAGGAATCTAACACGCACTGGGTAGAGGAGCTCGACTCCGTACTCTGGGGGCTGCGGACCACGCCAAACCGCACTACTGGATTCACACCATTTTTTATGGTGTATGGCGCAGAGGCAGTTCTGCCCTGCGATATAATTCATGACTCACCTCGCGTGTGCATGTACGAAGAAAGAGAAGCCAAGCTGGATCGGCAGGACAGTTTGGATGCCTTAGAGGAGGAGCGGGACGTGGCAAAAGCTCATTCCGCATTCTATCAGCAGCAGGCTCGAAGATATCAAAGCAGAGAAGTACGGGCCAAAACTTACAATGTTGGCGAACTTGTTCTACGCCTGCCGGACAAGAAAAAGGACAAACTTAAGCCCAAATGGGAAGGTCCCTTCATCATCGACCAAGTCCTAACCGGCGGATCATACCGTCTACGTAACGCATCTGACAACCGACTCGAGCCGAACCCATGGAACGCAGCCCGTCTCCGAAGATTCTACGCCTAGCGCCGGACTCAGAGTTCGTCTCCCTCCTCCGTCCACCTTTTACATTTTCACTGTCTCTTGTCCCCCTCCTTCTTCCCACTTTTTTTAGTAAAAGCCTTCGATAGGCTGATTTGCGCATTGTTCGCACATGCTTGATGTGCTCCTAGCACTCATTATACCTGGGGGCTTCTTTAACAGAAGCTTATTTATACGGGCTTCATGCCCAACACATGTGTCATACTTCCGCATGTACCTTTTATTCACCATTATATGCATTGATATGACTTAAGTTTTGGCCAAGCTGGGTTGCCTGGCTCCTGTGCTTACCCCTACGTTCCCGATTGTTCGGCTAGGAGGTAAAGGGAGCACCTCAGTGATTGTTACTGCCGGGTCAGCCGGATGTGTACCTCAGACTGGGTGAAGCCGAAAGCTAGCGTTCTTAAGGGAATATTCGGTCGGTGAGTTGAAAGATGATTTATTACTTATTTAACTTATCCGCCCCCAGATGCTTTTTCTGCTATCTTCGCAGTACGAACATGCACCTTAGGGCATGCCTCCCAGGGAAAGGAACCCCTAACGAAACTATTCTCCCTGGAAGATGTTTCTTACTAACCATGTAATATAACATAACTAGTTGGGCACTTGTCTGATAAAGCACTAATGACCCCTACGCTTGGTCTCCATGCATGCCCCAGTTTTTTTTCATAACTGAGAAGGTATTCGGACACACTGTGGACTCTAGGGTCCCGAGGTTGAAGCGAAAAGGTCGCAAAGACAAACGATCTACAATCCGGATAGAAGGCATTTTACATGTCATTTTAAAATACATCGTCAAATTGACTGATTATACTCCTCTTCAATCCCGTCTAACAGGCTGTCTAATTTATAGTCCTGTTGGGAATACTTGGCGGCCAACTCTACTTGGCCGTACATTAAGCTCACAGGGATCTCCTTCCCATCGGGCCCCACAGGTCCGACCTCGGCTATGTGGTTCGGATCCGCCTTCTTGTACCACGTCTTTACCATGGCCCAGGCCTCCCTGGCGCCTTGACGGCAGGCCGATATCTTCCACAGACGAAAGCGCTGCCGTGCTCCATGCAGCTTCTCGGCAAGTCCTTCAAGGCTTTCGGGTAGGGAGACGGATGGCCATAAGGCCTGGGCGACGCCATTCATTGCTTGCCGAACACGTTCGTGCAGTTGCATCAGCTCGGGGCGAGCGCTCTTTCTCCTGGAAAAGTCATGAGCGTTAATAAAATTCCTAGGGATCTTTCCCTTAAAAACGGTGGTGCGCCATACCGTTGTGGCAACGTTTCGATTTGCGTCGCAGTCCTCTTCCGCCTGCTGGGCTGAGCTGACCCTTGCTGGTCAGCCGCCGCGGGTTCTGCTTCCCGCCTTAAAGACGCCTCCTGTGATGCACCATCGATATATTATGGTCAGAAATGAGCATGGATCAAATGATGATGCCAGGACTCCGGTCGTAGTCACCTGGGAAGCCGGAGATAAACCGGGGTAGTCAGCCGTAATGGTGATTAGAGCATTATCCATGCTAAGTTGGTGGAACACCCCGTCAATCAGCTCCACCTTTATGTCCAGATCCTCTTCGGAGGCCGGATCAAGGGATCGTCCTGGATCCTCGGGCTATGGAGTCAGGCTTTGAATGCCCTCCATGTCCCGGCGCAGCTCCTGCGTCAACATCACAAAGTAAGACACTTGACTTTGGAAATACGGATCGGATAGATAAACGTCCGCTTACCCAGCTCCGAGGCTTATTCATGGAGAATCCATTCAATGGACTCGTGCAGAGGAAGTCCTCCTTCTCCCGCTTGTACAAGTCGGATAGGATCTTTACTAGATCGGCGGCCGATCCCGGCCCTTTGCGGCCATGACGGGTGGCGTCATCTTCCCCGTTAAAATCCCACATGGGGTGGCCCCTATATTGGCGCAGCTGCACCCCTCGCATAATGCACGTGGCCATGACTCCAATCATGGTCAAGCCGGAGTGGGCCAGTAACTTAATCCGGCCCATCAGATAATGGACGCTCCCATCATCCTCCCGTTGAGGGCTCCGCGGGCGCCAACTCAGGCGTTTCTTCAAGGGAGCGTTGCTGAACTCCGGGAGGCCAATCCGATGGATCCGGCAGAGGGGCGTCCTCCATATAGAACCATTCCGAAGGCCAGTCTTCGGACGCCTTCTTCGGGGTACTGGATAGATATCCGGTACCGGCGATGCGCCATATTTCGGCTCCGCCCACTTGATATATCGACCCCTCGTGAGAACGGGGAACGAGGCAAAACAATCTCTTCCATAGCGCAAAATGGGGCTCGATTCCCAAGAACAGCTTGCAAAGAGCTACAAAGCCCGCGATGTGCAGGATGGAGGCAGGCGTAAGGTGGTGAAGCTGGAGTCCGTAGAACTCCAAGAGCCCCCGGAGAAACGGATGTATGGGAAATCCGAGTCCCCTTATTAGGTAAGGGATGAAGCATACCCGCTCTCCTTTGGAAGGGTTGGGGGCGCTCTCCGCCTGCTTTCCACCCCTGAAGGTGGCCAGTCCGGATCAAACCAGAACCATGAAGGCTGGGGGAAGATATCCCTCGGTTTGGAGCGTCACTAGCTCGCTGTGTGGAACTGAGCACCTCCCCCAATTTCCCGGCTGAGGGCTGGGAGCGCGAGAGGAGGAGCCGCGTCGACTATCCATGATGGAATGGATTTTTTGTCAGAGGCGCTTCGATGAGTTCTTGCGGAAGGAGAATGGTGTGAGTTGGATCTAGATCCTCGCCTCTCTTATAGGCGGCTCGTTCGCACGGCTAGGGGGTAAAACGTAAAAATGCCCTAGCTTTTCGCATACATACGACACGTGGAAGAGGGCCATTATTGGGCGTAGAAGCCGAGGAGCGCAACATTTATAAGGAAGCCAGACACTATTCGGCAGGTACATGAAATTTGAAGGAGAACCCGCCTTGCAACGCCGAAGACAATATACGCGCCGGATTCGTCGTCATTGAAGCCTGGTTCGGGGGCTACTAAGGGAGTCCTGGACTAGGGGGTGTCCGGATAGCCGAACTATCATCATCGGCTGGACTCCAAGACTATGAAGATACAAGATTGAAGGCCTCGTCCCGTGTCCGGATGGGACTTTCCTTGGCGTTGAAGGCAAGCTTGGCGATACGGATATGTAGATCTCCTACCATTGTAACCGACTCTGTGTAACCCTAGCCCTCTCCGGTGTCTATATAAATCGGATGGCTTTAGTCCGTAGGACACAACAACAATTACAACAATCATACCATAGGCTAGCTTCTAGGGTTTAGCCTCCTTGATCTCGTGGTAGATCTACTCTTGTAATACCCACATCATCAATATCAATCAAGCAGGATGTAGGGTTTTACCTCCATCAAGAGGGCCCGAACCTGGGTAAAACATCGTGTCCCTTGTCTCCTATTACCATCCGCCTAGACGCACAGTTCGGGACCCCCTACCCGAGATCCACCGGTTTTGACACCGACAGCGACCTCCACCTCTCCCGGACTCTTGTTCTCTCTCTCTCTCTCTCTCTCTCTCTCTCTCTCTCCCCGACAATCTTCAATTCCGTCGCACGCATCCGACACAAAAACCTTGTTGGTCCCTCTCCCTTTCTCTCCATCGCTCTCTCTCTCTCTCTCTCTCTCTCTCTCTCCGACAATCTTCAATTCTGTCGCACGCATCCGACACAAAAACCTTGTTGGTCCCTCTCCCTTTCTCTCCATCGCTCTCTCTCTCTCTCTCTGTGTGTGTGTGTGTGTGTGTGTCTGTGGGGGGGGGGGCCTTTCTAGTTCACATGCATATATACACCATCTATAGGTCTCTCTCGCACACTATGTATGATACTCTAGCTAGTCCAAGCTAGATATCTTGGGTGCATTCATCGTATGCACACAAATGCCTTGGCTCTTTGCCCGTAACTCTCTCACGCACCACTATGTCGTCTCGGAGCTCTTCCCCCCTCTCTCAAACTCTCCATCCACCTGGGTCACACATACACATGCATATCTCACTCGCACTCGATAGGCCCATCTAAAACTCTATCTCTCTCCCTCGTTCTCTCTCCATCTCACACGCACGCACACACAATCTCATGCCCAGCTAGCCAAGTATGATAGTCTCTCACTCAATTGTAGGCACATGCAGTCCCCCCTATATGTATATGACTAGCTAATCTTAGTCTCCATCACAAACATGTGCATGGTCTATCTCGATTTCTCTCGGGGCATCTTTCTATCGCGCACGCACTCCCTCGATCTCCCACCCATATAGTCCCCTCATGATCTCGAGGGGATCTCCCTATCACAAACACACCCTCTCTCCCTCCCCATGCGTCCATGCCATCCATGTGTCCCTCTCGACCTTTTTTCCTTGTTGGCCAGACCTCTATTGGACATGTGCTACAGGGGTGTCTCTCTCCATTGCAAACAATCACACACTAGCTATCTTCGTGTATCTCCTCGCCTCGCTTTTCCATCTCGGAGATGCATGCGTGATATGTTCACATAAGAAATGAAAAAACACACACTCTCTCTAATTTATCGTTTGTTGTCACTTTCTCTTTCACACACATACTCTTTTTGCACGCTTACTCATTCTCCTTCACACGCACTTGATCTGTCTCGACTGAGGCACTCTCCTCGGTCCATAGCATATAGATTTATTGAAAAGTCAAACATCACAAAGTTTGACCATGTACATGGAGAAAAAGAATTACATCTAGTACGGCAAACATATACCATTAGATTCACCATGAGATGTAGTCTTGTATGATGTATCTTTGGTATTGTAGATATAAATAACATTTGCGTAAACCTGATCAAAGTTTCCAAAGTTTGACTTCTAAAAAATTTACATTCACTGCATTATCGAGCGGATGGAATATCTCTTTCCCCCTCTCAGCTATCTGACGCACCACTCAGCCTTATCGGGGCTCCTCAATCTCTCTCAAACTTTATTGGTCAGTTTGGTTCGTGACCTGACCCTCATGCCTTGATGGCCGGTACTGCCTAGTGTGGACGTGAGATGTAAAATATTTCTGCCTGGCCAGGCTTGTGTGGTGCTGAAGCGTTTGGTTCATGCATGGGCGAGGCAAAGCATCAACGTCCCATCAATCAATCCATGAATCAATTATTTAATGCTAATATCCATCCATGTTGCTGTTAGCCTCGTGGCCACACGACCAGGCACGGCCAGGCATTCAAAATCGGTCGCCTGGGCCAGGCTACTTGCAGTGTCTGGAGTTCAGCCAGGCTAATAAAAGTGCAAGGGAACCCAGGCCAGACGGGCTTTCTTTTTCACAGGGTAGCAACCAAACAAGCGTGCATGAAATCCAGCCAGAACCCCAGGCCAGGCAAAAGATGCTCAGGACGCAAGCCAAACTATCCTTATATCTCCCTGGTTCACACATACACATGTCTCGCTTGCGCTATACATAGACCCATCCAACACTCTCCACCCTTGTTCTCTCTCCATGTGACACGCACCCCCCTAAGTACCATAATCCCTCACTCCATCATAGGCGCAAGCACTCCCCCCTCCTAAGTATGATTAT
Source organism: Triticum aestivum (assembly GCF_018294505.1). Lineage (NCBI taxonomy): Eukaryota > Viridiplantae > Streptophyta > Magnoliopsida > Poales > Poaceae > Triticum > Triticum aestivum. The sequence goes on from NC_057795.1 coordinate 529,431,732, forward strand.
CTCTTACTAGCCATCAGGAACACACATATTGTCTCCTTCCATCCATACGTCTATCTCGATATCTCTCGGGGCATCTTCTATCGCGCACACACCTTGTCACTCGATCTCCCACCCATCTAGTCCCATCACGATCTCCACGGGATCTCTCTATGAAAAACATACACTCTCTCCTCCTCATGTCTGCATTTTCTCCGTACGTCTCTCTCGACCTTTCTCCCTTGTTTGTCATACCCCTCTTGGCCACGTGCTAGGGGTCTTGCTCTCTCAGTTCCAAACAACCACACACTATCTCCTCACCTTGCCTCCATTGTCGAAGATGCATGTGTGATATGTTTGCATAAGACACGCATGCTTTTTCTCTACTTTTATCATGTGTTGTCCATATCTCTGTCACACACGCACACACACTTTTTTCACTCACTCTATCTCTCTCTCTCTCTCTAGTTATGGACTCTGTCACGTCCATAAGCATATGGATGTTTTGAAAAGTCAAACCTCAGAAAAGTTTGACCAGGTATATGTGGAGAAAAACATTTACATTTGGAATTATCATTAGATTCATCACATCATGTACTTACTTCATACTATCATTTATCTTTGGTAATGTAGATATATGTAATTTCTTTATAAACTTGGTCAAAGTTTCAAAAGTTTGACTTAAAAAAATGTTGGAACTACATTATCGAACGGAGGGAGTAGCTCTTTCTCTCCCTCTCTACTATCTCTCACGGGCCTCCCCTCTCACTCGAACTCTCTATACCGACGGATTATACGCTCACTGTGTCAGCGTATAGCTCCGTATATTGTTTAGTTGACCAGTCAACCAATCCACATGCTGCCTTGTCAGCTCGTGTTCTGTATCTTTGTGTGCTGGCCAATGTGGCAATGGGTGAAAATAAGTAAACTAGAGGCCCATCTGACACGCGGTGAAGTAAGCAAAGTTGAAACCACTCGGGGTAGCACCCCGCATGCTAATAAATTGAAGGCACATTGAGGACAAACTTCTTGCGTGCGAAGGACGCACTCGCGCACAATTCACCACTGCGCGGTGCTACGTCTTGAGCTTGCAATGGTTCTCCCCGAAGAGGAGAGGGTGATGCAGCAACTGTAGCGTAAGTATTTCCCTCAGTTTTTGAGAACCAAGGTATCAATCAAGTAGGAGGCTCCTCAAAAGTCCCACGCACCTACACAAACAAACTGAGAACTCGCAACCAACGCAATAAAGGGGTTGTCAATCCCTTCACGGCCACTTGCAAAAGTGAGATCTGATAGAGATAGTATGATAAGATAAATATATTTTTGGTATTTTGTAATATAGATGCAAAAAGTAAAGATGCAAATAAAAGTAGATTGAAAGCAAATATGATAAGAGATAGACCCGGGGGCCATAGGTTTCACTAGAGGCTTCTCTCGAGATAGCATAAGTATTACGGTGGGTGAACAAATTACTGTCGAGCAATTGATAGAAAAGCGAATAATTATGAGATTATCTAGGCATGATCATGTATATAGGCATCACGTCCATAACAAGTAGACCGACTCCTGCCTGCATCTACTACTATTACTCCACACATCGACCGACTCCTGCCTGCATCTAGAGTATTAAGTTCATAAGAACAGAGTAACGCATTAAGCAAGATGACATGATGTAGACGGATAAACTCATGTAATATGATATAAACCCCATCTTGTTATCCTCGATGGCAACAATACAATGCGTGTCTTGCAACCCTTTTTGTCACTGGGTAAGAACACCGCAAGATTGAACCCAAAGCTAAGCACTTCTCCCATGGCAAGAAATATCAATCTAGTAGGCCAAACCAAACCGATAATTCGAAGAGACTTGCAAAGATAACTCAATCATATATAAAAGAATTCAGACAAGATTCAAATATTATTCATAGATAAACTTGATCATAAACCCACAATTCACCGGATCTCGACAAACACACCGCAAAAAGAGATTACATCAAATAGATCTCTTCAAGAGAGGGGGAGAACATTGTATTCAGATCCAAAAAGAGAGAAGAAGCTATCTAGCTAATAACTATGGACCCGTAGGTCTGTGGTAAACTACTCACAACTCATCGGAGGGGCAAGGATGTTGATGTAGAGGCCCTCCATGGTCGATTCCCCCTCCGGCAGAGTGCCGGCGAAGGCTCCAAGATGGGATCTCGCGGATACAAAATGTTACGGCGGTGGAAATTGTGTTTCGTGGTGCTCCTGGATGTTTTCGGGGTACGTAGGTATATATAGGAGGAAGAAGTAACTCGGTGGCCGCCCGAGGGGCCGACGAGATAGGGGGCGCGCCCTCCTATCTCGTGGCTGCCTCGACTGCTTCTTGGCTTGCACTCGAAGTCTTTCCAATGGATATAGCACTATGGGTGCAACCTTCACGCAAGCAAGTTGGAAGCACACCCACTAGTTTTATTTTGTTGAGCAATCATTTATAGCTCTAGTGCATCCGTTGCATGGCAATCCCTACTCCTCATGTTGACATCAATTGATGGGCATCTCCATAGCCCGTTGATTATCCTCGTCAATGTGAGACTTTCTCCTTTTTCTCACATTGACGAGGATAATCAACGGGCTATGGAGATGCCCATCAGTTGATGTCAACATGAGGAGTAGGGATTGCCATGCAACGGATGCACTAGAGCTATAAATGATTGCTCAACAAAAGAAAACTAGTGGGTGTGCTTCCAACTTGCTTGCTCACGAAGATCTAGGGCATTTGAGGAAGCCCATCGTAGGAATATACAAGCCAAGTTCTATAATGAAAAATTCCCACTAGCATGAAAAAGACAACTTATGAGACTCACTAAATGAAAAATATCGTGCTACTTTGAAGCACAAAATATGAGACTCACTACATGAAGAACAAGGTGCTACTTTGAAGCACAAGTGCGGAAAAAGAGATAGTAACATTGCCCTTCCATTTATTTTCTTTTTTTTCTTCTTTTCTTTTTTTCTTTTCCTTTTTTGGGCCTTTCTTTTTTTTGGCCTTTCTTTTTTTCTTCTTTTTTCTTTTCTTTTTGGGCAATGCTCTAATAATGACGATCATCACACTTTCATTGATTACAACATATGAATTACAACTCGAAACTAGAACAAGATATGACTCTATATGAATGCCTACGACGGTGTACCGGGATGGTGCAATGAATCAAGAGTGACATGTACGAAAAATAATGCATGGTGGCTTTGCCACAAATACGATGTCAACTACATGATCATGCAATGGCAATATGACAAAAGTAACGTATGTCATGATGATGATAAACAGAACGGTGGAAAGTTGCATGGCAATATATCTCGGAATGGCTATGGAAAGGCCATAATAGGTAGGTATGGTGGCTGTTTTGAGGAAGATATAAGGAGGTTTATGTGTGATAGAGCGTATCATATCACGGGGTTTGGATGCACCAGTGAAGTTTGCACCAACTCTCAAGGTGAGGAAGGGCAATGCATGGTACCGAAGAGGCTAGCAATGGCGGAAAGGTAAAAGTGCGTATAATCCATGGGCTCAACATTAGTCAAAAGAACTCATATACTTATTGCAAAAAATTAGAAGTAATCAAAAATCAAGTTCTACGTGCATGCTCCTAGGGGGATAGATTGGTAGGAAAAGACCATCGCTCGTCCCCGACCGCCACTCATAAGGATGCACAAGCCAGGTACACTTCATGTTTCAAATTTGTTACACAACTTTAACCATACGTGCATGCTATGGGAATTGCTAACTTGAACACAAGCATTCTTTAAATTCATAATCACCCAACTAGCATGATTTTATATCACTACCTCCATATCTCAAAACAATTATGAAGTATCAAATTGATCATAGCATCCAACTCACTTCCTATGATAGTTTTTATTATACCCAACTTGGATGCTCATCATTCTAGGACCAATTTTGTAACCATAGCAAATACCATGCTGTTCTAAAAGACTCTCAAAATAATATAAGTGAAGCATGAGAGACTAAAAATTTCTTCAAAATTAGGACACCATCGTGCTCTAAAAGATATAAGTGAAGCACTAGAGCAAAAACTATCAAGCTCTGAAAGATATAAGTGAAGCACATAGAGTATTCTAGCAAAATTCTAATCAAATAGGCTTCTCCCAAAAGATGTGTACAGCAAGGATGATTGTGGTAAACTAAAAATCAAAGACTAATATAATATACGACGCTCCAAGCAAAACACATATCATGTAGCGAATAAAAATATAGCTCCAAGTAAAGTTACCAATGAACGAAGACAAAAGAGGGGATGCCTTCCCGGGGCATCCCCAAGCTTAGGATTTTGGCTATCCTTGAATATCTTGGAGTTCCATGGGCATCCCCAAGCTTGGCTCTTGCCACCCTTTATTCCATAGTCCATAAAAGCTTTACCCAAAACTTGGAAACTTCACAACACAAAACTCAATAGGAAATCTTATAAGCTCCGTTAGTGAAAGAAAACAAAACCACCACATAAGGTACTACAATGAACTCATTATTTATTTATTTTGGTGTTAAACCTACTGTATTCCTACTTCTCTATGGTTTATAAACTATTTTACTAGCCATAGATGCATCAAAATAAGCAAACAACACACGAAAAACAGAATCTGTCAAAAACAGATAAGTCTGTAGCAATCTATAACTAACGCAAACTTCTGGAACTCTAAAAATCCTACAGAATAGGACGTACTGGATAATTTGTTTATTGATCATCAGCAAAAAGAATATGCAAAAGCACGTTTCTGTGATTTATTGAATTTTTTGTCGTGAGCGCAAAGTTTCTGTTTTTCAGCAGAATCAAATCAACCATCATCATAGTTTATCCTATAGGTTCTACTTGGCACAAACACTAATTAAAAGATAAAAACACATCTAAACAGAGAGTAGATGCAAGATTTATTACTAAACAGGAGCAAAAACAAAAAACGTAAAGAAAAATTGGGTTGCCTCCCAACTAGCGCTATCATTTAACGCCCCTAGCTAGGCATAAAAGCAAAGATAGATCTAACGAATGCCATCTTTGGCACTTGATTTATAAGTAGCACGCATGATAGATTCATAAGGTAATTTGACTTTCTTTCTTGGAAAGTGCTCCATGCCCTTCTTTAAGGGAAATTGGAATCTAATATTCCCTTCCTTCATATCAATAATCGCACCAATCGTTCTAAGGAAAGGTCTACCAAGAATAATAGGGCAAGAAAGATTGCAATCGATATCAAGAACAATAAAATCTACGAGCACCAAATTTCTATTTGCAAAAATAAGAACATCATTGATCCTTCCCATAGGCTTTTTAATGGTGGAATCCGCAAGGTGCAAATTTAACGAGCAATCATCAAGATCATGGAAATCTAGAATATCACATAAAGTTTTCGTAATCGTGGAAACACTAGCACCCAAATCACACAAAGCAAAACACTCATAATCTTTAATTCTAATCTTTATAGTAGGTTCCCACTCATCATTAAGTTTTCTAGGTATAGAAACTTCCAAAATAAGTTTTTCATCATAAGATTGCATCAAGGCATCAACAATGTGTTTGGTAAAAGCTTTGTTTTGACTATAAGCATGCGGAGAATTAATAATGGATTGCAACAAGGAAATACAACCTTGTAAAGAACAATTATCATAATCAAATTCCTTGAAATCCGAGATAGTAGGTTCAATGTTATTAGAAGTTGTGACCTTTCCAATCCCACTTTTACCAAATTTAGCATCAAGATCTAAAGATTCCGAATTCTTGGGACGCCTTCTAGGCAAAGTTCATTCATCATCAGTCCCAAAATCATCAAAATTCATATTGCAAAACATAGATCTAATAGGAGACGCATCGATAACTTTAAGATCTTCATCATTATTTTCATGGAAACTAGAAGAACACGCTTTTATAAAGTTATCTTTGTTAGCACGCAATCTAGCGGTTCTTTCCTTACACTCATCAATGGAAATTCTCATTACTTTGAGAGACTCATTGATATCATGCTTAGGAGAAGAAGATCTAATTTTAAGAGAATCAACATCAAGCGAAAGTCTATCAACGTTCCTAGCCAAATCATCAACTTTGAGCAATTTTTCTTCAAGCAAAGCATTAAAATTCTTTTGAGAAATCATAAATTCTTTCACACTATTCTCAAAATCAGAGGACATCTTATTAAAATTACCATCGGAATTATTATAGGAATTTCCATAATTATTGGAGGAATTACTAGGGAACGCTCTACCATTAAAATTTCCTATATAGGCATTGTTACCAAAATTATTCCTACCAACAAAATTCACATCCATAGGTTCATTATTATTCTCAATCAAATAAGACAAAGGCATATCATTGGGATCAAGAGGAGTATTTTTAGTAGCAAACAATTTCATAAGTTCATCCATCTTTCCACTCAAAACATTGATTTCTTCTATAGCATGCACTTTTTTACTAGAAGATCTTTCGGTGTGCCATTGAGAATAATTAGCCATAATATTATCAAGAAGTTTTGTAGCATCTCCTAACGTGATTTCCATAAACGTGCCTCTGCAGCCAAATCTAAGAGATTTCTAGAAGCAAAGTTCGAGCCGGCATAAATTTTTTGTATGATCATCCATAAATTCAAACCATGAGTAGGGCAATTGCGAAGCATCAATTTCACTCTTTCCCAAGATTGGGCAACATGCTCATGATCAAGTTGTTTAAAATTCATAATATCGTTCCTAAGAGTGTTAATCTTAGCGGGAGGAAAATACTTAGAGATAAAAGCATCTTTGCACTTGTTCCAAGAATCAATACTATTTTTAGGCAAAGATGAAAACCAAACTTTAGCACGATCTCTAAGTGAAAACAGAAATAACTTCAATTTGACAATATTGTTATCCGTATCTTTCTTCTTTTACATATCACACAAATCAACAAAGTTGTTTAGATGAGTAGCGGCATCTTCACTAGGAAGGCCGGCAAATTGATCTTTCATAACAAGATTTAGCAAAGCATCATTGATTTCACAAGACTCAACATCATTAAGAGGAGCAATCGGAGTACTAAGGAAATCATTATTATTGGTATTCGAGAAATCACACAATTTGGTATTATCTTGCGCCATGGCAACAAGTAATCCAACACACAAGCAAACGGAAAAAGGCAAGCGAAAAGAGAGGAGGAGATTGGGAAAGAGAGGGCGAATAAAACGGCAAGGGTGAAGTGGGGGAGAGGAAAACGAGAGGCAAATGTCAAATAATGTAAATGCGAGGGAGTTGGGTTTGTGATGGGTACTTGGTCACTACAAGAAATATGTCAACTTGTGACCACCACTATTCGTCACTAAAAGGTCACAAATTTCCATTTACGACCTTTTTGTGACCAAAAACAGAAGGTCAAAAGCTGGCGGTCGTAAACTGACTATAGCGACCTTTCTTCTGGAATGGTCAAAGACGTTTACGACCAAAATATTCCTACTGTGGCGTTTTGGTCACTAGCAACCTCCCCAGGCCACGTAGGCATCCAGCGTGGCAAGCTGATGTGGCACAAGATTCAGCCCGGTCCAATTCGGTTTTCTACATGGGCCTAGCCCAACAATTCAGCCTTTTTACTGTATTTTTTTCTTGTGCTTTTATTAGCTACATGGGTCTGGCCCAACAATTCAGCCTTATTAATTTCTTTGCGTGGCCCTTTTAACAGCAGATTTTTCTTTTTGATCATGTATTTTTCTGGGCCATTTCTTTGCTGGCCCTCTCATGTTTTTTATATGTATCATGGGTCCACTAGTCAGATGGATCCCAGTTATCATGTTCTCATAAGTGGGTCCAAGTTGTCAGGTTCTAGCAAGTGGGTCCGACTTGTCAGGGTCATATTCCTCATTTCATTTAGACAGTAAATAAATAACCAATATTTAAATTGGCACTGACAAAAAACACATATAATACTTCAAATAACAACAGCCAGATTCAGTATAGAGCCAGATTCTGTATGGAGCTCCTGCTCTACAAATAACTCTACAAGTGGAGTAACTAATTTACAAGCTCTACAAGCACTATATTCTTCAAGATGGAGCTCCTTCGTTAGAATTACAAACAGGCACATGCACCTGCTCTTGCTCTTGCTCATAGTCAGGACGCCCTGTTACATGAATCAGCAAAGAAGAATCAGAAAACTGGAGCAAATATATTATGAAGAGACCATTCAATAAAAAGGACAAGTTCTTCAGAATGATAACACAAATTCAACTAGTACAATGCTTTTAGAAGTCACAAAAATAACAATTACTACATGGCAGATGATCATGAAGAGTATAAACATGTCTTAAATCTTACTTGTAAAAAGAGAATGCATGCCTATCTCCAGCAATGTTATTATTATATAGAAAAAATCATAAACAGATCCCACAATAGTACAATACAAGTGTGGGTAGAATTCAAAAGGTACAGCTACAAGTTAATAGATCAATAAAATACGGGACTTTTGCCAGTGCATGGTACTGAAGCCTGCAATCAGTATACTGTCATAACATTGCAGGCGTGCAAAACATAGATCTGGCATAGTTTACAACATAACAAACAAACTCACGCTAAGATGGGGGAGACAACCTAAACGAACCAGCTAAACAAACCAGGATGCAGCTTGGGGACTTGGTCGGGTAACACAACCGGCAGCAGCAGCAGGTCCAGCATGTCCTATACTAGAAGCAGCTCCCATGTCTTGAATTCCTTTCCTTGACACAGTACAAGCACACATCAATAGGAGATGATGATAAGTTGTAGAAGAAGGAGTCCACAAGCATCAGCAGGCAATAGAGTGGAAGAAGATGAAATCGAGAGGTGGGGTGAACCTTGCTGCTGCTGCTGCCGTAGTGTCCTTGAGCTCGACCTCGCTGACCTTGACAATGTCTGCCTGGTCCGAGATGCTCAAGATCTTGGTGCGAGCCTGGGTACATCACAAGTTGTGAGACATTTTCCCTCAAAGAAATAAAACATTGCAGTACAGAAACTTTCACATAAATTAACAGTTCAGTACAGAATCTACAAAACAAATTGACAGATAAGAATTGGAACACTTTCTTATAAGTTTTGCACACAGAGCACAAATTTATAACAATAAAACAGTCGAAACATCTAGCGCAAACAGATATGTGGTAGTTCTAGGTCACGAAATTATACTATACATAGAAAGGAGCCCAAGCTCACCTGACATGCACAATTCTAAAATTACAGCAGTCTGACAGTACAAAACACCTAATAACATGCAAATATTTTCCATAAGTTTTACTAACCAGGACAAGAGCTGATCTATCTATCACCAGCGGACACTCTAAATTATTGTGCATCACACGGATTCTTGAAGTATCATACTTGGCCAAGCAATCTTGAACTGATGTAACCATAAGTTTTTGTATTATTTGTACCTATCAGGTTAATAAACTTAAGCAACCCGAGTAACTTAACAAGGAATCCAATGATAGTGCAAGTGCTGGAGTATGATGATATGCATGTCCAAATGAGATAATGCAACATTTCCTGCACATCCCAAGTGTGTTTGCCTCTTGCATCAATCAAGAGAAGGATGGCAAATTGAGATTGAATAAATCAAGACACTGAAAACAGATAGATGCAAAGGTCAGACCAACGAGGCAGCAAAATAAGGAGGGCAAGATCCTGATGACCCAAGATGTATATCAACGAAGAGAGGGAAGGGCCTTCCATGGCGATGGCATGGTGCTCCTCCTTCATAGCAGCAGAAGCAGCATGTTCCATGGTGATAGACCTGCACAAACCAACCATACAGATCAGACCATAAACCAAAATAGGCAGTAAACATGTTCAAATCGGGATGAGAAAGAGATTGCAAAGGGAGAAAAAAGACAGACCTGGCTGACCATGGCCATGGCCTCAACAGAGAGAGAGAGAGAGTGAGTGAGGGAAGTGCCTCCTCCATGGTGATCCTCCTTCACAGCCCGCCATGGTGCTCCTCCTCCATGGACAGCCTCAACCCGTCCCATGGTGATGACCTGCACAAACCAACAGCATGGATCAGACCAACAAATCCGGAAGAAGATGAGGGGATTGAGGAGGAGGGGCTAGGGTTTCGGGGTGAGGATGGGCTTACCTACCTTGCCCGTCGTCGGAGATGTTGCGCGCTCGCCGGAGAGGATCGGACTAGCCGGTGTTGGAGGGGACCGAAACCCTAGGCCCTCTGCCGCTGCGCTACGCTGCGTGGTTGGGGAGAGGAGAAGAGCTCCATCTCCGTCCCCATCCCCATCTCCATCTCCATGGCGGAGGTGCTGGCGCTGGCGGGAGCGGGGGGCGTTGCCGGCGGTCGCCATGGAACTGGACGGATCTGGCTGGATCTCTCTTGCCGGGGGAGGAGTGGAGGGGATTGGATCTTGATTCCTTGCTGCTGTGGGCAATGGCGATTTGGGGGGAAATAAATAGCAGTGGCAGCGCGACGGGCGGGACGGAGGTAGGAGGCCAGCACCACCGCCGCGCTCCAGGAGGGCGCCAGCGCGGAGAGGGGAGGCGGTGAGGGGAGGCGAGGCAGCGAGGGGAGGTGGCGAGGGGAGGCGAGGCGGCGAGGGGAGGTGAGGTGGCGACGGGAGAGGAAGGCAGAGGTCGCCGGCGGGGTGGGGCTCGGTTTGGGGGAGTGGAGATCGGCGGCGGGGCCGGTTTGGGGTTGCGAGGAAGAAGAGGATGGATCTGGGGGGAGTGGCTGAGTGGGGGTGGCGGCGGGTGGGGATCTGGGGGGTCGAGGGGAGGGTGGGTGGGTGGGTTAGGGTTTTTGATTCTCGGGAGAAGCTCCACCGTTGGAGGGATGCGTGATGGATGGCTCAGGTTGCGTTCAATTTGGTGATCCGCGTGAAAGCGGTTCCTCGCATCTCATTGGCCGGCTAAAACGCACTTGAATCTCAAATTTTTGGACCCAAAATTTTGAATTTTTTTAAACATAACAATGGCATAGTTTGTCAAAATGATCTTGTTTTTTTTCATAAATGTGCATCTTAGAATGGCAAACGATGACATAGTTCGACGGCTTTCATTTTCTTTGCACAAAAAGATGATTTCCATTTTTCGAGTGCATCAAAAGGTTTTTTTAGAAGCTACCAAATATTTGTTCCAAAATAGCTCAACTCCATTTTTCAAAAATATTAGACCACATTTCATGTAAAATTGACCAAATAGTTACATGTCAAAAGCTTTTGATCCACCTCTTATAAAAAAACAAATTTCACCCGTTCAGTAGGAAGCGGGGAAAATTTGAACGAAAATTTGTTCAACTGATTTCATATTGTGCACAAGTATGCATATTGGAATGGAAAACAATGTTGCCTAAGGAAGTTTTCATTTATTTTGGACGAAAAAATCATTTTCCATTTTCAGAGTGCCCAAAATGAGTTTTTTTAAGGACCTACCAAATAATTGTTGCAACATTGGACCAAATGAATTTTATAAAATACTAGGCCATATTTAATGCACAATTGACCAAATAGGTGGGTGTCACAAGCTTTGATCCACCTCTGGTGAAAAAGACAAATTGCCGTCGATTCAGCGGGAAACGGGTCAAATTTGAACTGTAGCTGCCTCATAGTTTTCTATTTATTTTTTCCAAAAATCATTTCTAGGTACATAAGTATCTATTTAATCAGAGAAACACCAAAAAATTTCCAAGATTCAAGCACTAGCTAGGAACGGTCATTCCTGCCGTTTTGACCGCATTTTGGAACGGGCATAAAAAATTCAAAAAAAATCAAAAAATTGGGAAACCTTCGCATTGTGTCATCATATGTGGCCAAGTTCCTAGGAAAAATAACAAACTTGTAATACGGCAATTATTTTAAAAAAGTGTTCTCAGAAACGAGCTATCGTGTGTGGAGATCAATGGCTTTCAAGCCAAATGATCAATCTTATGGCCACATTCATGGCATAGTTTGTTCAAATGATCTCCTATTGTGCACAAGGGTGCATATTGGAATGGCAAACAATGTTGCCTAAGGAAGTTTTCATTTTCGTTGGACGAAAAAACCATTTTCCATTTTTCGAGTGCCCGAAAGGAGGTTTTTTTGTGAAGGAACTACCAAATAATTGTTGAAAAATTGGACCGAATCATTTTTATAAAATACTAGGCCATATTTAATGCACAATTGACAAAATTGTTGGGTGTAAAATTTTTTGATCCACCTCTCGTGAAAAAGACAAATTTCCGCCGATTCAGTTGGAAGCGGGTCAAATTTGAACTGCAGCTGCCTCGTAGTTTGCTATTTATTTTTTCCAAAAATCATTTCTAGTTACATGAGGACCTATTTAATCAGAGAAACACCAAAAAAATTCCAAGATTCAACCACTAGCTAGGAACAGTCATTCCCGTCGTTTTGACCGCATTTTGAAACGGGCATAAAAAATTCAAAAAAAATCAAAAAAATGGGAAACGTTCGCATTGTGTCATTATATGTGACCAAGTTTCCAGGAAAAATAATAAACTTGTAATACGGTAATTATTTTAAAAAAGTGTTCTCAGAAACGAGCTATCATGTGTGGAGATCAATGGCTTTCAAGCCAAATGATCAATCTTATGGCCACATTCATGGCATAGTTTGTTCAAATGATCTAATATTGTGCACAAGGGTGCATCTTGGAATTCCAAACAATGTTGCCTAAGGAAGTTTTCATTTTCTTTGCACGGAAAATTAATTTTTCATTTTCCGAGTGCCCGAAATGAGGTTTTTTTGTGAAGGAACTACCAAATAATTGTTGCACAAATGGACCAAATCAATTTTATAAAATACTAGGCCATATTTAATGCACAATTGACAAAATGGTTGGGTGCAAAAAGTTTTGATCCACCTCTGATGAAAAAGACAAATTGTTGTCGATTCAGTTGGAAACGGGTCAAATTTGAACTGCAGCTGCCTCATAGTTTGCTCTTTATTTTTTCCAAAAATCATTTCTAGGTACATAAGTATCTATTTAATCATAGAAACACCAAAAAAAATTCCAAGATTCAACCACTAGCTAGGAACGGTCAAGCCCGCCGTTTTGACCGCATTTTGAAACGGGCATAAAAAATTCAAAAAAAATCAAAAAATTGGAAAACCTTCGCATTGTGTCATTATATGTGACCAAGTTTCCAGGAAAAATAATAAACTTGTAATACGGTAATTATTTTAAAAAAGTGTTCTCAGAAATGAGCTATCAAGTGTGAAGATTCATGGCTTTCAAGCCAAATGATCAATCTGATGGCCACATTCATGGCATAGTTTGTTCAAATGATCTCATATTGTGCACAAGGGTGCATATTGGAATGGAAAACAATGTTGCCTAAGAAAGTTTTCATTTTCGTTGGACGAAAAAACCATTTTCCATTTTTCGAGTGCCCGAAAGGAGGTTTTTTTGTGAAGGAACTACCAAATAATTGTTGCAAAATTGGACCAAATCATTTTTATAAAATACTAGGCCATATTTAATGCACAATTGACAAAATGGTCTGGTGTAAAAAATTTTGATCCACCTCTCGTGAAAAAGACATTTTTTTGCCGATTCAGCTGGAAGCGGGTCAAATTTGAACTGCAGCTGCCTCATAGTTTGCTATTTATTTTTTCCAAAAATCATTTCTAGTTACATAAGGACCTATTTAATCATAAATACATGGTTTGGTGGCGATATGTCGAGGTTTGGGCGGTGGTCGAGGGCCCCAACTCTAGAGCGCGTAAACTCGCATGCCCGCCGCGTGGTCACCGCGTGACCGTGGCGTTGCCAGGTGTTCTGGGCGGCCTAGGCATGTCTAGTGGGTTGGGCACTCCCCAGGTTGGTGCTAGGAAGAAAATTACAACATAAGAGTCTCACGAGGACACCAATCGATGCTCAAACATGAATTAGCAGCCAAGTGTTTGATTAGCAGTACGGGAAATGTACATGGCTAATGGGCGTGAGTTTTGGCTGAGGATGATCAGTTACTTAAAAGACCGTTTTCACAAATTTTTAGCTCAAAGGAGGAGCCTAGGTGGTACTTGCTTTGCAAACCACCACACTGGACATAAATACGAATGTTGAAGCTCGGCTCAAAATAATGAATGGATTGAGCTGGCATTTGGTGGAGGATGGTTATTTGGGCATAGGAAAGCACTGTAGAAAATGGATACTATTTGGACATGCCAAAGTGGTACTTCCTTCACAAACTGTTACTCTGAACAGAATAGGAAAATGAATATTTTTGAATTATTTTTGAACTAGGCAAGGAAGGTTTTTACATATTTGACGAAGATATGACCCAAAGAATTTATGAGATTTTTTTGGGAATTTTGGGAATGACAGAAATATAGGTTGCTTCACAACCTAGGGCAAAAACTGCCACATGGACATGACACATAGGCAAAACTGATGAGGTGGCGCCTAGTCATAGCAACCCACCACAATTTACAAGGCTATGACCATCTATATTGGTCGTTAACAACTAGAAATAAGGCAGCGGACTAGTGCTGTTAGCTTTATGACCATTTCATGTAAGGAAATTATGACCTTTCTGACCAAAATGGTCGCAATGGTTTAGGGTTTGGAGCCCCTCGAACAGCTTTTGACCAATTGGTCTCAAATGGTCATAAATCTATGACCAATTCTTCGAGGGTCACTGACAGAAGGTCATAAGTTGACATATTTCTTGTAGTGGGTATGTCTTGACTTGAGCGAAGACCTCCCCGTCAACGGCGCCAGAAATCCTTCTTGCTACGTCTTGAGCTTGCGTTGGTTTTCCCCGAAGAGGAGAGGGTGATGCAGCAAGTGTAGCGTAAGTATTTCCCTCAGTTTTTGAGAACCAAGCTATCAATCCAGTAGGAGGCTCCTCAAAAGTCCCACACACCTACACAAACAAACTAAGAACTCGCAACCAACGAAATAAAGGGGTTGTCAATCCCTTCACGACCACTTGCAAAAGTGAGACTGATAGAGATAGTATGATAAGATAAATATATTTTTGGTATTTTGTAATATAGATGCAAAAAGTAAAGATGCAAATAAAAGTAGATTGAAAGCAAATATGATAAGAGATAGACCCGGGGGCCATAGGTTTCACTAGAGGCTTCTCTCGAGATAGCATAAGTATTACGGTGGGTGAACAAATTACTGTCGAGCAATTGATAGAAAAGCGAATAATTATGAGATTATCTAGGCATGATCATGTATATAGGCATCACGTCCATAACAAGTAGACCGACTCATGCCTGCATCTACTACTATTACTCCACACATCGACCGACTCATGCCTGCATCTAGAGTATTAAGTTCATAAGAACAGAGTAACGCATTAAGCAAGATGACATGATGTAGACGGATAAACTCATGCAATATGATATAAACCCCATCTTGTTATCCTCGATGGCAACAATACAATACGTGTCTTGCAACCCTTTCTGTCACTGGGTAAGAACACCGCAAGATTGAACCCAAAGCTAAGCACTTCTCCCATGGCAAGAAAGATCAATCTAGTAGGCCAAACCAAACCGATAATTCGAAGAGACTTGCAAAGATAACTCAATCATACATAAAAGAATCCAGAGAAGATTCAAATATTATTCATAGATAAACTTGATCATAAACCCACAATTCATCGGATCTCGACAAACACACTGCAAAAAGATATTACATCAAATAAATCTCCACAAGAGAGGGGGAGAACATTGAATTGAGATCCAAAAAGAGAGAAGAAGCCATCTAGCTAATAACTATGGACCCGTAGGTCTATGGTAAACTACTCACAACTCATTGGAGGGGCAAGGATGATGATGTATAGGCCCTCCATGGTCGATTCCCCCTCCGGCAGAGTGCCGATGAAGGCTCCAAGATGGGATCTCGCGGATACAGAAGGTTATGGGGGTGGAAATTGTGTTTCGTGGTGCTCCTGGATATTTTCGGGGTACGTAGATATATATAGGAGGAAGAAGTACGTCGGTGGCCGCCCGAGGGGCCCACGAGACAGGGGGCGTGCCCTAAAGGGGGGGCGCCCTCCTATCTCGTGGCCGCCTCGGCTACTTCTTGGCTTGCACTCCAAGTCCTCTGGATCACGTTCGTTCCAAAAATCACGCTCCCGAAGGTTTCATTCCGCTTGGACTCTGTTTGATATTCCTTTTCTTCGAAATACTGAAATAGGCAAAAAACAACAATACGGGCTGGGCCTTCGGTTTGTAGGTTAGTCCCAAAAATGATATAAACGTGTAAAATAAAGCCCATAAACATCCAAAAGGGGTAATATAATAGCATGGAACAATAAAAAATTATAGATACGTTGGAGACGTATCACGCGGCGGCATGCACAGAAGGACGCACTCGCGCACACCCAGCACAACATAGACCAGCACACGTGTACACCAGTGTCACCGCCGGTTGAGATGGATGGCGAGGCAGCCAACAAGCGAAGGCGGCTCGAGCCAAAACCGCATCCGGCGAGCCTGGACTTCATTAGCAGCCTCCCCGACGACATGCTGCTCGTCATCATCGGCCTCCTCCCCACCAAATCTGCCGTGCGGACCGCCCTGCTCTCCCGGCGATGGCGTCCCCTCTAGTGTTGCGTCCCCCTCAGCCTCACCGTCGACAGCTGCCTCTGCGACAGGGATTGCAAACGCATGGCCGCAGTCTCTAAGATCCTTTCATCGCACCATGGGCCAGCCAGACGCCTTGACAACCGCATGTTCAGTACCAACTGCAAGGTCCAACCCAAGTTCGACGAGTGGTTCTTATCCCCCGCCCTAGATCAGCTCGAGGAGCTCAGCTTTGAAGCCGGACGATGTCGCTCTCTTCCGCCGTCCGTGCTCCGCCTCATGCCAACGCTGCGCCACGCCAGCTTCAACTCCTCCTATCTTCCCCAGATTAATGCCGCACCCGCCCTTCTTCTCCCTCAACTCAAGTAGCTCGACCTCTTCGACATTGTCATCTTGAAGAAGGCTATGGAGCACCTGCTCCGCAGCTGTACTACGCTCGACTACCTTCATCTTGAGCAGATCCACGGGTTCATTAGCCTCCACATCGCCTCGACGAATCTCCGATGGATTTATGTGTCTTGCTGGCCCCGCAACAAGACATTAATTGGGAAGAGATCACTCCAGCTGTTCCATGTTATGGTCATTGAGAATGCGCATTTCCTTGAGAGATTGCTTGTATCAGATCTAGAAGGTCCACCAAAAATCAGGGTCATTGACGCGCCAAAATTGACAGCGTTGGTGTACTCGTCTGCCAAATTCTCCGAACTCTTTATTGGATCCGTAATCGTTCAGGTACAGCACTCATCTTCTTCTCCGTCTTCTTGAAATTCACATTTTTTAATTTCTTCTTGATGTATTTACGACCATCTTCCAGAAAATGATTCCCACAAGCTTGACCCAGTCCATGCGCACAGTGAAGATCTTAGCACTAAAATCTATCGGCCCCAATCTGGATCAAGTTGTTGGATTCCTTACATGCTTTCCGTGCACGAAGAAGCTACTCATCAAGGTGAAACTTCTTTCCTATAAGTAAACGGTAATCACAACGCAGCTCAATTTTTTCATAATTTTCCCAAATTACGACGACAAGTGTAGTGTTCAAAACTGCATCTACGCACTGCACCGAAAGAAATGTTTTTAGTATTTTTTCTCACGTGATCACCTGCATCGTTTTATGTTGAACTACTATAGGAGCCTAGGCTAGTCATAGTGGAAAGTAACTTAGACTACTCCAGTAACTCTATGGTTACCCTAAGAGCAAGTACTACCTCCGTCCTGGTTTACTCTTCCAATTTTGTAGTATCAAAATTTGACCATAGATTTAACTGACAAAATGTTAATGCATGTCACTAAGAACTATAGCGTTGGATTCGTATTTGAACATAATTTCAAATGGTGTAATTTTTAGTGACATGCATTGGCATTTTCTTAGGTAAACCTATGGTCAAAATTTTATACTAAATACGAGGTAGTATTCCCTCTGTCTCAAAATTCTTGTCTTACATTTGTTTAGATACGGATGTAAATAACACCAAAATGTAACTAGATACATCCGTATTTAGACAAATTTAAGACAAGAATTTTGGGACGGAGAGAGTACAAAAGTGGGCTATGTAGACCAAAACATGTGCCAAATTCACTTGTGATGCATTTGGCATCGATGCCCCTCCATTGCTCACCTGGTGCCCCATCTAGATCACCTATTTTGCTCCGGTGCCAAATTAACTCACGCAATGAAAAAACACTGCGTGGGGGAGAGAGAGGGCTGAGGCAATAAAAAACACTTGTTTTGGAGAGTGAGAGGCTGGTGTAGTTGGTTTGATTGATTTGTTTATACATGTGGGTATGTGTGCACAGCGGTGCCAACTCTCTCACATCGCGAGAGCGGTGCCAAAATCTTTTGATTTGACATCGATGCGTATTATGTGGCATACTTTTGCGAAATACGGCATTGGCCACATACTGGAAGGCAACAAATTCCCAAGCTCTTCACGTGCTCCTAGTTAAATGAGAGGAAACAGAAAGAGAGAGAGAGAGAGAGAGAGAGAGAGAGAGAGAGAGAGAGAGAGTGAAAAAATATCACTAGCCAGCCAACCCTATCGTATGAGCGAATGATATTGGTACCTCTTGATGACACGTCAATCTTATGCAGCCAGCTGCTCTAATATGTTCTCCTCTTTTGCAGATAAAAAAAGACCCGAAAGTGAAAAATGTGCTGCACTATAACAATCTCATCGAATGCCTTGATCTCCATCTTACAGAAATTGATTTGATCGACTACCGAGGCAGGACATCTGAGATTAAATTGGCCAAGTTCTTTGTTCTGGAGGCAAGTTTGCTCAAGGTAATGAGGTTTGGCGTTCTCTAACGCAACAATGAATGGCGTGCTGATCACCGCAAGCGTCTAAGCCTAAATGACAAAGTCTCCGCAGAAGCTGAATTTGTTTTTGAAACATCAAGTGGCCAGAGACTCGAAAACTTATTTGCCCATTAGTGACTTGTCAGGGCGGTGGATTTTAGTTTGTACGATAATGCTGCATCCACCTAAAGTAACGGAAGTTCTTACGTAAACTTCCTAGTAATTCCCAATTCGTAGGTGCAGCATTACTCCTAACATTTGTAATATCAGTTTGAAACTTGTAATATTGCCATGTCCTATTCCTACGTTTTCAAAATCCTGCAAATCAAACAGGTCCTGAGTTGGTGATGATGTTGTGCCTCCCATCTTTCCCCAATAGCCGTCGGATCTAGATCTGACGCATACAATCCAAGCTTCTCCATTTTTGCAAAAAGATGCCCGCACTTGTTCCCTATTTACAAACAACTTGTCTCTCACAATCAGCCTTATCTCCTCCCCACCACATCTAGAAGGCCATCTTGGTGTTCCATGCAATGCACGGGCATCTACGCACGGGAAATTATGTCGAACGGGGCTAGTTGTAAGCAGGCTAGCTCTACAGCCATGATGATAGTGACTGCAGACGGTGAGGCTAACTATGGTATGCCGAACACGGCACCTATACTCAGGTGTCATCTCAGGTGCAGGGTCTTGTCACCTCACTGTGAGGAGCAGCACGTAATAATTTGACCAACAGGTAGTATAGTGCTAGTACTCCTACTACTACGTTGGTAGTACTACTACTAGTACTAGTAGCACCACCGTCTGGATTTAGGAGTACTACCACGTCCATCTGGATTTTAGTATTTGACTAGCAATATCTAGTAATGCATGTCACAAAAATGTACTACTCCCTCTGTAAATAAATACATGGTGTTTTATTCCTATCGGCGAGAGAACTTAATGTTTTTTTGCTAAATAGAGTACTAATAGGATTACATGCAATGAACTAAACACTGCATGTCATGTTTGGTAGTCTCAAGTCACTGAAATCATGCACGGCCCACATCTCTCATTGGTTCATATGTCATGAAATAAGAAACAAGGAGGGAGTTAATGCACCGTGCCTAAGTATTTTGGGATTATTTGGTTTTCGTAAGGTGGCTTACACAACATTTTTGTTTACATGCATTAACATTTTATTAGTTAAATCAAAGGTCAAAACTTGGCGCAAAATGCAAAGGGGACCAATAAACCAGTAAACATCAAACTTCTCTCATTTGGCCCCAACTAGAGGTCCGGTGAGATGACTATACTGCACTGGCACGGAGGGGGACACAGCTTCATTGACTTACGGCAACTGCCTTTGGGTGAATGACACGTGGGCCTAGGGGGTGGCTGGCCCACCTATCATACAGCCAAAGGCAGGTGCAGTAGAGGGCCGAGTAGTAGTACGAAATCCTACGCACCTACGCACGCTAACCAAGGGCAAGAGTGATCACTCGAATCGCAAGATTAGTTGACTAGAACCTAAGCTAGACCCATGGAGGCGATGAGCGCGAACATCAGTCGGCTGTGCCAGATGGTCCATGACGCCGGCCTGCGGCCCGGCACCAAGGAACGTCTCCAGGTAGTATTGCTTGAGGCCGCCAGGGCGAGGGGTCGCTTGGACGACAGCTTCGTCTCCTTGTTCGACGAGGTCCTCGTCAGTTTCCTCGACAAGTTCACCATCGTCAAGAAGCTTGCAGACGACTTTAACATAAGCCTCCAGCCGACGCGCCCAGGCTCTGCGATGCCCTCCACCCTCAACGGCCACTATGGTGACAACCTCTTCGACGCATTGGTGGACCTGCGACTGCCCGCCGTCGCGCCGGAGAATGTCCACCTCGAGGTTGCGCTCGCCGCATAGCGCCTGGCGCAGCAAGACACCATCGACATAATCACCCACGTCTACGCGCAAATCATCCACAAGGACTACTACATGCAAGAGGAGGACAATAGGACGCTGGCCTTCTTGGACCGCAGGGAAACCTTGGACGGCACTGTTCAGAAGCACGTTGAGCTCGCCGCCAATGTCGCTGCTCCTCACACGTCGGTTGGTGACCCGGCGCACTAGGGCGTGAGGATGTCATTGATGGATCCATATGTATTTTTATCTTTCCGTCAAATCCATGTAGTAGTATATGATACTATAGTAATTATCTTACCTCTCGCATCAACTTCATAATTTTCGTACGTACTCCATGCATGAACAGTGCCAGAACCAAAATTCTCATTACTCTAGGCAAAATCGTTATTTTCTATCTATCGGTCGCGCCATGGAGCAGAACCAAATTTTACAAGTTACGAGTTCAAAAGGAAAAGCCTAGCGTGTTCGCGTCGCACCCCCACACGGTTGGTCCGGCACGCCGCTCAAGCGAGAATGCGTGCGGTGTTGCATTTTCACTTACAAGTGGGACCGCAGTTGAGCAAACCGACTATCGGCAAACCCCACCCCGCCCACCGCGCGATGGCTGAGAAAACAAGAGGGAGAAGAGATGGATGTAGCACGGACTCCAATAAAATTGGTGTCGGGTGGGACTCGTGTGGGTGGCATGTGCCGTACTGCTAGACATGAATGCTAGTTATGGCCCATGCCACCCCACTATATCGAGCCTATATCAAGGTACATAGAAAAAAATTCCTATAGTCCATGCTCAGCCCTCCTCTATCTCTCTTCTCAGCCACCCAGCGGACGCGCGGAGCCCATCGTCTGTTTGCTCACATGCGGTCCCACATGTCAGTGAAACGCAAGCGGACCCACTGAACCTGCACATCTTTCACCTCGACGTGCTGGTGATGAAAAACAAATCCAATAAAGATCTTCGGTGGCCGCTTTTGGAGTTAGTCAAGAGTAGTAAGATTCTATTTACAGTTTAACCCAAGATGCACATCTCGTGGCTTCAACTACCACTCTATTTTCTTTCATGACACGACCTGGATGCTGGATGTCCCACGTGTCGGCAAAAGGAGGAAGAACCCGACCAAATCTTAGGTTGTGCTCTCGGATTAGACTAGTTGTGCTAACTTCAAAATTTTATTGTGTACTCCCTCCGTTCCAAAATACTTGACTTCCATTTGTCCAAAGATGGATGTACCTATATACTAAAACATGTCTAGATACATATATATTTTGACAAATAGAAGGCATGTATTGTCCAACGGAGGGAGTAGAATGGATGCAAGTTTTTGTATTGGGAAGAAGAGTACATCCATATATTGGTAGAGCGCAATTTAGTAGGTGTTCTATCACTTTTAGCTAGCACACAGGCTAGAGATGAGATTAGTGCACTTGTTGATACTCCTACTAGAATAGAGGCTAGACATGAGACTAGATGCGAGGAAACAACGTCTACTTCTTTACACTCGAAGAAGAAAGAAGCACGCAAGATCGAGCCTCCGCAGATCAACAATGAATGCATCGAGAAGGCACTAATCCAACTTACAAGAGTAGTAAAATGCATTCTTGTGGTTCTTGTTTTCTTTGGTCTTGCTTTTTTAGTCAAAATTATCGTTGGAGTTCGTGCAAAATGGAGGTCCATTTGGGGTCATGCGTTGGAGTTGGCCTTACAAGTGGGATCGCAGTTAAGGAAACCGACTATCGGCAAACCCCCACCTCGCCCGCCGTGCGATGGCTGAAGTTAGAGAAACGACAAGGTTGAAGAGATTGCTCTAGCATGGACTCCAAGAAATAATATGGTGTCAGATGGATGTCGTGGTGGTGGCGTGTGCCGTACTCCTGGACGTGAATGCTTGTTCTGGCCCATGCCACCCTACTACTCCTACTACTTACTCCTACTATATAGTACTAGTATCGAGGATTCGAGGTGCTGGTTACGTACAGCGAACACATTAACATATGGCTATAGTAAAAACACCCGCCCGACGTGCGAAGCATGTGAATCTAGTACAAATAGTGTACTAGTATTGTTGATTAGCCTCATCCGATAACCTGTTGCAATGCACGTGTATTCGGAAAATATTTTTTTGCCTCATCGCACCACTCACTCAGAGAAGCGACTCGAAAGGCATTCATAAATTTAGTAAGTTTATCACAGGCATATCATTTTATTACATACAACAGGTCATCAACCCACATTGACAACGAGGATACATTATAAATACTAAAGTTTTCACCACACAACAAATAATAAGCAATGAAATGAACTTCAACTCAACCATTCCTCGGCGTTGGAAACGCTTGCTTTGAACCACAAATGATTCGCTAAGACGGGCCATCCATTGTCGATCTGGAGACCAACGCAGGACTGATCATCCAGGCTGAAGCGGCCTACTATATCAGTACCAGGGTAGGGAACCACCCAAATGTCCGAGGTATAGACACATTTGCTTCTCATAAATGGTAGTAACATTGTGTCAACAACAGTTGGATCGCCTTTCACCATCATTGGATAGTTTTGTCCAAGGAAGAACGAGTTTTCTCCAAGACTATCAATTTTGTACCAGGGATAAGGAGTTGGCGCTAGCACACTAGTATCCATCCTGAATATCATGCAACGGGTGTTGGAATAGGTCCGGAGAGTGCGACCATGGGAGACTACACCTGCTTCCTTGGCAGTAACATCATAAGTGGGCTGTATACACACAAGAAGAGGTGATCCATCAGAATTAGTTGCCAGGCGCCAAAGAGTATATGGGCGCTGCTCGTCCTCATGCTCGTGATCATCACCATCGTCATCTCCCCCTTGGTTATAAAAAATTTCAAGTATAGGTGGTGGAATGTTCATAGGACCTTGGAAACACAAGAAGAAGGCTAATTAGTAATGGGAAACTTGCTAACCCACATGCATGTGGATGAAACAATTATAATTATGGTGGAAGACAAACGTACCGAAACTATGAGGATGCCATGCAAAAACAGTGCCACGAGTGGTGGCAGCAAACACAAGGCCCTCGTATTGAATTGCATCATAGTACTCATCCGTGTACAGAAACTGATTTTTGAGCAATATCCATCGAGTTAAACCACCAAGGACGGCAACAAGCTTGTTGAAGATAGCAACAACTTCATAGTTGTTGTAATTCCAAGAGCGGTTGGGAACTCAACAAATTGCTATCTTCCGTAGAAGACAATCACCATGATTGTATTTGAACATGCGTACAATACCGGTGTGCTCAACCTCTGGGCAGTCTGCTGAGATTTTTGGAAGTGGAACCCGGTCACGAGTGTACACATTCACAAGTTCCCACTCACAGTTGGACCCAATGTAAACAACCCAATCTACATTTGCGCCTGCCCAAGCCTTGCCCTCAAGCGATGGCATCTTAACATCATATGTATCATTATCAAGCGGCATCAACTTGCACAAGGCGAGGTCTCCGTCGTGCCGGCGCCAGTCATTAGGGTCACGGCGAAGAAGATAGGGGAGATCAAACCACTCCTTGACTCTTGGGTTCCTTGTAATGATGTTATTAGTTGAGTCGAGAATGGGCTTGAACGAACCTGCCATGCTAGCCGAGGTGATGACGTCGCACCAATCAATGAGTTCCTCCACCACGTCATCTTTCAGATTGGGGCAAGAATAATGGGGTCGTTTCCGGCCTGTTCCCTCCATGGAGAAGACGATCGAACAATGGCAGAAGAAAGGGTGAAGGGCTAAAGGAAAATGGAGGAGGGAGAGGAAGAGCATACGACAGTAGTTTGATACGTCTCTGCTGTATTTATAATTTTTGATTGTTCCATGCCAATATTCTTCAACTTTCATATACTTTTGGCAACTTTTTATACTATTTTTGGGACTAACATATTGATCCAGTGCCCAGTGCCAGTTCCTGTCTGTTGCATGTTTTATGTTTCGTAGAAAACCAATATCAAACGGAATCCAAACGGGATAAAAACAGACAGAGAATTATTTTGGAATGTTTGGGATTTTCCGGAGGAAGAATCAACGCGAAATGGTGTCCGGGGTGGCCACGAGACAGGGGGGCGCCCCCCTGGGCGCGCCCTGGGATCTCGTGGGCAACCCGTAAGGCGGTTGACGCTCTACTTTTGCCGCAGGAAAGCTAATTTTATGAGAAAAATCTGGGCGAAAGATTCATCCCAATCGGAGTTACGGATCTCCAGATATAAAGGAAACGGTGAAGGGGCAGAATCAGAGAACGCAAAAACAGAGAGATAGATCCAATCTCGGAGGGCCTCTCGCCTGTCCCACGCCATGGGAACCAAGGACTAGAGGGGAAACCCTTCTCCCCTCTAGGGAGAAGGTCAAGCAATAATAAGAAGAAGGGGGGCTCTCTCCCCCATGCTTCCGGTGGCGCCGGAACGCCGTCGGGGGCCATCATCATCACCGTGATCTTCACCAACACCACCGTCATCTTCACCAACATCTCCATCACCTTCCCCCCTCTATATACAGCAGTCCACTCTCCCGCAACCCGCTGTACCCTCTACTTGAACATGGTGCTTTATGCTTCATATTATTATCCAATGATGTGTTGCCATCCTATGATGTCTGAGTAGATTTTCGTTGTCCTATTGGTGGTTGATGAATTGCTATGATTGATTTAATTTGCTTGTGGTTATGTTGCTGTCCTATGGTGCCCATCATATGAGCGCGCGCGTGGATCACACCATCGGTTTAGTTGTATGTTGATAGGACTATGTATTGGAGGGCTAGAGTGACAGAAGCTTCCACCTAGCATAGAAATTGATGCATATGGGATTGAAGGGGGACCAATATATCTTAATGCTATGGTTGGGTTTTACCTTAATGAACGTTAGTAGTTGCGGACTGCTTGCTAATAGTTCCAATCATATGTGCATAGAATTCCAAGTTAGGGATGACATGCTAGCAGTGGCCTCTCCTAGATAAAACTTGCTATCGGTCTAGTAACATAGTCAATTGCTTAGGGACAATTCCACAAGTCCTACCACCACTTTTCCACACTCGCTTTATTTACTTTATTTTCATCTTTATCTAAACAGCCCCTACTTTTTATTTACGCGTTCTTTATTATCTTGCAAACCTATCCAATCACACCTACAAAGTACTTCTAGTTTCATACTTGTTCTAGGTAAAGCGAACGTCAAGCGTGCGTAGAGTCGTATCAGTGGCCGATAGGACTTGAGAGAGTATTTGTTCTACCTTTAGCTCCTCGTTGGGTTCGACACTCTTACTTATCGAAAGAGGCTACAACTATCCCGTATAATTGCTGGTTATCAAGACCTTTTTCTGGTGCCGTTACCGGGGAGTCATAGCGTGGGGTGAATATTCTCGTGTGTGCTTGTTTGCTTTATCACTAAGTAATTTTTATTTTCTGTTCTTAGTTGTTCTCTATCTTTAGTTATGGATATGGAATGCAAAATACCAAAAAAATAGATGTACTTGCTACTCATGTAGATGGGGTAACTTCTAAAACCCCCGACTCTCATTATGTGAGAGATATTATGTACTACTTTGATAATCCTGAGAAAACCCCATTCAACTTTATAATGGGAGACACGTTGGATCAACGTGAATACTTTAGGGATTATTGCTCGACACAAAAAGGGAAACTATTATGGGATCAATTTATTATGTTGCGTTGGTATGCCTGGAACCTATGCTTGAGATATGATATTACTTGTCGCTCTAGGAGGCTCCACACCTTCCCTTTTCATGCAAATTTAATGACAATGAAACATTAGCTTCTTATGCTAATGGTATATATGATTACTATGATGTGGAACAAATAGAAGAATTTGTTGCTTTTAAGGCTGCTTATGAAATTGAAGCTTTGTTTGAAAAGTATGAAGCTTTTAATGTTGAGGGTTATATGCCTGAAAATCTTGCTATACTTAGATGTTGCTATGAAAATTATGAATTCAATTACTATATTAATGCATTTATGAAGAAAGTCTCCGCTGTCCAAGAAGAGACTAATATTTTGCAGGAAGCAATGGATGAAGAAATTGATGAAACTTTGAGCTCATTGGATGAAAAAGATGATGAGGAGAGCGGAGAACAAAAGGAGGAAGAGCGGATTAGCTACCCGTGCCCACCTTATAATGAGAGTAACTCTTCAACTCATACATTGTTTAATTCCCCTTCGTGCTTACCGAAGGAAGATTGCTATGATGAGCTATGATCCCTTGAATTTGTTTGAAATATCCCTTTTGGATGATGCTTACTATGCTTGTGGCCAAGATGCCAATATGAATTATGCTTATGGAGATGAACTTGTTATAGTTCCTTATGTTAAACATGAAATTGTTGCTATTGAACCCACTCATGATAGTCCTATTATGTTTTTGAATTCTCCCTACTACACTTTATCGGAGAAGTTTGTGCTTATTAAGGATTATATTGATGGGTTGCCTTTTACCATTGCACATGATGATTTTGATAGATGTAATATGCATGTGCTTGCTGCTCCTACTTGCAACTATTATGAGAGAGGAACTACATCTCCGCCTCTTTATGTTTCCAACATGATAAAATTGCAAGAAACTGTTTATACTATGCATTGGCCTTTACTTGGTGTGCATGAATTGTTCTTTTATGACATGCTGATGCATAGGAAGAGAGTTAGACTTCGTCATTTCTTGATATATGTTACTTTGTGCTCACTACTAAATTACAAATCATTGTTAATTAAAATTGGCTTTGATATACCTTGCGATCCGGGTGGATTCATTACTTGAGCACTAAATGCCTAGCTTAATGGCTTTAAAGAAAGCGCTGCCAGGGAGACAACCCGGAAGTTTTAGAGAGTCATTTATTTCTGCTGAGTGCTTTCATATAGTTTAAAAAAAATAAAGAGGGGAACCTAAAACTTTTCAAAAAGGAAAGTGAAAGTGAGAAGGACAAGCATTGTTGAAGTGGGAGCTAGCCTTGAACTTTGTTCATGCTCACGGAAACATTGTGAATCTTGATTACAGAAACTTTTCATCAAAAATAATTATCCCCTTGTACAATTCCATTGTATTATAAAAATAATGTGCCAAGGTTTGCCTTTAGGATGTTTACAATGCTTGTTGATTTGTACGGTGCAGGACAGAAACTTTGGCTGTAGTGCGCGATTTTACATTTTTAACTAGAACGCCAATTGGTTATGATTAATGTTGCACTGTATTTATATACAACTTCTTTATTTTTCCTAATTTTGGTAGAATTGTTGGGGTACCAGAAGTATGGTGGATGTTCAGATTGCTACAGACTGTTCTGTTTTTGACAGATTCTGTTTTTGATGCATAGTTTGCTTGTTTTGATGAAACTATCAATTTCTATCAGTGGATTAAGCCATGGAAAAGTTATATTACAGTAGACACAATGCAAAAACAAAATATTAATTGGTTTGAAACAGTACTTGGAGTGGTGATTTGCTTTATTATACTAACGGATCTTACCGAGTTTTCTGTTGAAGTTTTGTGTGGATGAAGTGTCTAAACGAGGAGGTCTCGATATGAGAAAAAGGAAGAGAGGCAAGAGCTCAAGATTGGGGATGCCCGAGGCACCCCAAGTAAATATTCAAGGAGACTCAAGCATCTAAGCTTGGGGATTCCCCGGAAGGCATCCCCTCTTTCTTCAACAAGTATCGGTATGTTTTCGTATTCGTTTTGTTTATGCATTATGTGCAAGTCTTGGAGCGTCTTTTGCATTTAGTTTTCACTTTTCTTTTATGCACCATGATGGTATGAGATAGTCCTTGGTTGATTTATAGAATGCTCATTGCACTTCACTTAAATCTTTTGAGTATGGCTTTATAGAATGCTTCATGTGCTTCACTTATATCATTTGAAGTCTGGATTGCCAGTTTCTCTTCACATAGACAACCGCCATTTGTAGAATGCTCTTTTGCTTCACTTATATTTGTTAGAGCGTGGGCATATCTTTTGTAGAAAGAATTAAACTCTCTTGCTTCACTTATATCTATTTAGAGAGATGACAGGAATTGGTCATTCACATGGTTAGTCATAAAATCCTACATAAACTTGTAGATCACTGAATATGATATGTTTGATTCCTTGCAATAGTTTTGCGATATAAAGGTGGTGATATTAGAGTCATGCCAGTTGAGTAATTGTGAAATTGAGAAATACTTGTGTTGAGGTTTGCAAGTCCCGTAGCATGCACGTATGCTGAACCGTTATGTAACGAAGTTGGAGCATGAGGTGCTCTTTGATTGCTTTCTTTATGAGTGGCAGTCAGGGACGAGCGATGGTCTTTTCCTACCAATCTATCCCTCTAGGGGCATGCGTAGTAGTACTTTGCTTCGAGGGCTAAGTAGGCTTTTGCAACAAGTATATGAGTTCTTTATGACTAATGTGAGTCCATGGATTATACGCACTTTTACCTTTCCATCATTGCTAGCCTCTTCGGTACCGTGCATTGCCCTTTCTCACCTCGAGAGTCGGTGCAAAATTCGCAGGCATCCAAACCCCGTGATATGATACGCTCTATCACACATAAGCCTTATTATATCTTCCTCAAAACAGCCACCATACCTACCTATCATGGCATTTCCATAGCCATTCCGAGATATATTGCCATGCAACTTCCATCATCATCATATACATGACTTGAGCATTCATTGTCATATTACTTTGCATGATCGTAAGATATCTAGCATGATGTTTTCATGGCTTGTCCATTTTTTTGGTGTCATTGCTATGGTAGATCATTGCACATCCTGGTACACCACCGGAAGCATTCATATAGAGTCATATCTTTGTTCTAGATATTGAGTTGTAAGTAAATAAAAGTGTGATGATCATCATTATTAGAGCATTGCCCCAGTGAGGAAAGGATGATGGAGACTATGATTCCCCCACAAGTCAGGATGAGACTCCGGACTTTATGAAAAATAAAAGAGGCCAAAGAAGCCCAAATAAAAAAAAGGCCAAAGAAGCCCACCAAAAAGAAAGAAAAAATGAAAAATAAAAGAAAAAAATGAGAGAAAAAGAGAGAAGGGGCAGTGTTACTATCCTTTTACCACACTTGTGCTTCAGAGTAGCACCATGTTCTTCATAGAGAGAGTCTCGTATGCTTTCACTTTCATATACTAGTGCGAATTTTCATTATAGAACTTGGCTTGTATATTCCGATGATGGGCTTCCTCAAACGCCCGAGGTCTTCATGAGCAAGCAAGTTGGATGCACACCCACTTAGTTTTAGTTTGAGCTCTCATACACTTATAGCTCCAGTGCATCCGTTGCATGGCAATCCCTACTCCTCGCATTGACATCAATTGATGGGCATCTCCATAGCCCGTTGATTAGCCGCGTCGATGTGAGACTTTCTCCCTTTTTGTCTTCTCCATATAAACCTCCACCATCATATTCTATTCCACCTATAGTGCTATGTCCATGGCTTGCGCTCATGTATTGCATAAGAGTTGAAAAAGCTGAAGCGCGTTAAAAAGTATGAACCAATTGCTCGGCTCGTCATCGGGGTTGTGCATGATGGGAGTATTTTGTGTGACGAAGATGGAGCATAGCCAGACTATATGATTTTGTAGGGATGAGCTTTCTTTGGCTATGTTATTTCGATAAGACATAATTGCTTGGTTGGTATGCTTGAAGTATTATTGTTTTTATGTCAACTGATAGATTATTGCTTTGAATCACTCGTGTCTTAATATTCATGCCATGATTAGACATATGATCAAGATTATGCTAGGTAGCATTCCACATCAAAAATTATCTTTTTTATCATTTACCTACTCGAGGACGAGTAGGCATTAAGCTTGGGGATGCTGATACGTCTCCGTCGTATCTATAATTTTTTATTGTTCCATGCCAATATTCTTCAACTTGCATATACTTTTGGCAACTTTTTATACTATTTTTGGTACTAACATATTGATCCAGTGCCCAGTGCCAGTTCTTCTCTGTTGCATGTTTTACGTTTTGCAGAAAACCAATATCAAACGGAATCCAAACGGGATAAAAACGGACGGAGAATTATTTTGGAATATTTGGGATTTTCCGGAGGAAGAATCAACGCGAAACGGTGTCCGGGGTGGCCACGAGACAGGGGGGCGCGCCCCCTCCCCTTGGGCGCGCCCTGGGCTCTCGTGGGCCACCCGTAAGGCGGTTGATGCTCTACTTTTGCCGCAAGAAAGCTAATTTTATGAGAAAAATCTGGGCGAAAGATTCACCGCAATCGGAGTTACGGATCTCCAGATATAAAGGAAACGTTGAAGGGGCAGAATCAGAGAACGCAGAAACAGAGAGATAGATCCAATCTCGGAGGGGCTCTTGCCCCTCCCACGCCATGGGAGCCAAGGACCAGAGGGGAAACCCTTGTCCCATCTAGGGAGAAGGTCAAGGACAAATAAGAAGAAGGGGGGCTCTCTCCCCCTTGCTTCCGGTGGCGCCGGAACACCGCCGGGGGCCATCATCATCACCGCGATCTTCACCAACACCACCGTCATCTTCACCAACATCTCCATCACCTTCCCCCCTCTATCTACAGCGGTCCACTCTCCCGTAACTGGCTGTATCCTCTACTTGAACATGGTGCTTTATGCTTCATATTATTATCCAATGATGTGTTGCCATCCTATGATGTCTGAGTAGATTTTCGTTGTCCTATTGGTGGTTGATGAATTGCTATGATTGATTTAATTTGCTTGTGGTTATGTTGCTGTCCTATGGTGCCCATCATATGAGAGCGCGCGTGGATCACACCATAGGGTTAGTTGTATTTTGATAGGACTATGTATTGGAGGGCTAGAGTGACAGAAGCTTCCACCTAGCATAGAAATTGATGCATACGGGATTGAAGGGGACCAATATATCTTAATGCTATGGTTGGGTTTTACCTTAATGAACGTTAGTAGTTGCGGACTACTTGCTAATAGTTCCAATCATAAGTGCATAGAATTCCAAGTCAGGGATGACATGCTAGCAGTGGCCTCTCCCAGATAAAACTTGCTATCGGTCTAGTAACATAGTCAATTGCTTAGGGACAATTCCAAAACTCCTACCACCACTTTTCCACACTCACTTTATTTACTTTATTTGCATCTTTATCTAAACAGCCCCTACTTTTTATTTACGCGTTCTTTATTATCTTGCAAACCTATCCAATCACACCTACAAAGTACTTCTAGTTTCATACTTGTTCTAGGTAAAGCGAACGTCAAGCATGCATAGAGTCGTATCAGTGGCCGATAGGACTTGAGAGAGTATTTGTTCTACCTTTAACTCCTCGTTGGGTTTGACACTCTTACTTATCAAAAGAGGCTACAACTATCCCGTATACTTGCGGGTTATCACAGCTCCAAATTGAGAGGGAAAGACGAAGAGTCGTTGGACGGTTGCCAGTTTGCCACGGTTCACGAAGAGGCGCCCCGGCCTACACATCTGTTTGGAAATACTCCTACTACTCGCCATCATCTCACTGATATGTTGGAACGGGACCACATGTCAACGAAACATGGTTTGTAATTTCTCATGCAAAATGCGATCTGGCTGCGTTGGCCCGAGGTGCCGCATTAGTTATCGACCTTTATTTTTTTAATGGCGTGTCGTTCAGTTTTGAAGCACGACTAACTGGTACTGTACGCAGAGAAAATATAAACTACTCTACCGCTACTCCACCTCCAGTACTAGTAGTATAAAAAAGATATATAAGCTGGAACTTCAGCGCTTTCTTGCCAAGGGCTGCCCACTTGCTTCTCACACTACCACCCTCTCTCCAGATCTAAAAAAGATGGCCCCTCTATCCCTCCTCATCGGTGGTCACAGATCCACCGGGGAAGAAAAGGACGTGCATCATTGACGCACTCGTCTTTGGCGAGCGAGGTCACGCACTGACGACAAGGCCGTCCTCTCAGACCTAGCGCCCGCGCGGGATGGCCTCTGTCCCCAAGCTCGCTGCCGTAGTGTGTGCGGAGGACGACGACCACGAGCGAAGCCACTTCCCGCCGACCCTCAGGTATGCTACCTCTTTTCGAACCATACCCTTGTTCTATTGCCCCATCTGCCATGTCGTTGCATGTGGATCTTTTTCCACTCCACCATCTTCCCAATTTGCTATCCTCTGCTCTGCTGGCCACGCAGACGAAAACCATAATTTGCACTATTAAAGGAAACCCTACTTCATGCAGACTAATCCATGTCTAGGTTGAATAAGGAAAGGAAGGGAGACTGTACTGTCCAAGAGAGTAGGCATCGAACCCGCATCTAGGTTGAAAAGGGGAAAATCAGTAGCTAAGGAACGAGTCTCGTGTCTCTTGGTTGAAGAAGGGTAGAAAGGCATGACAACGCAATAGAGAATGACCAGGTTGATCGGTTTGTTGTCCTCACATAGGAAAAAGGTGGCTAAAGAGAACAAAAATGGATGTAATCCACATATGCTGCTTGGATATTTGTTGCTCTGGGCAACCATACCTCCCTCACCACTCTGCGTCTGTGGAGGTACATCGTACTGGTGCGCCCACTGTCCGAATGGGCCTCCCATGATCTTATTGCCACTTTTTTTGCTATTAGTATAATGCCAGCAGTCAAGTCAAGCAATGCTACTGCTAAAGTGATGCCACATTTAACTAATGCCGCTCTCAGTCTAATGCCACCGATAAATTTAAGCAATGCCATTTAATGTCACTGGATTATTTCAGGGTTAGCTGTTGATTGTGGATGTATTAAAGATTTTTTAGCTAAGGCATTCTAATGTTGTTGCACAGCCAGTATACCAACGATGAAACTTGTTACTACCTTCAGATTTTTGCACTGTTAATGCTTATAGATTACTGATGTCTACTACACAACCTTCTTCTTGTAGACGTTGTTGGGCCTGCAAGTGCACAGGTTTGTAGGACAGTAGCAAATTTCCCTCAAGTGGATGACTAAGGTTTATCAATCCGTAGGAGGCGTAGGATGAAGATGGTCTCTCTCAAACAACCCTGCAACCAAATAACAAAGAGTCTCTTGTGTCCCCAACACACCAAATACAATGGTAGATTGTATAGGTGCACTAGTTCGGCGAAGAGATAGAGATACAAGTGCAAAATAGATAGTAGATATAGGTTTTTGTAATATGAAATAATAAAAACAGCAAGGTAACAAGCGATAAAAGTGAGCGTAAACGGTATTGCAATGATAGGAAACAAGGCCTAGGGTTCATACTTTCACTAGTGCAAGTTCTCTCAACAATAATAACATAGATAGATCATATAACAAGCCCTCAACATGCAACAAAGAGTCACTCCAAAGCCACTAATAGCGGGGAACAAACGTAGAGATTATGGTAGGGTACGAAACCACCTCAAAGTTATTCATTCTGATCGATCTATAAAAGAGTTCGTACTAGAATAACACTTTTAAGACACAAATCAACCAAAACCCTAATGTCACCTAGATACTCCATTGCCACCTCAAGTATCCGTGGGCATGATTATACGATATGCATCACACAATCTCAGATTCATCCAACCAACATAAAAGTACTTCAAAGAGTGCCCCAAAGCTACTACCGGAGAGTCCAGAACGTGTGCCAACCCCTATGCATAGGTTCCCAAGTGTCACGAAACCCGCAAGTTGATCACCAAAACATACATCAAGTGGATCAATAGAATAACCCATTGTCACCACGGTTATCCTACGCAAGACATACATCAAGTGTTCTCATAAAAGACTCAATCCGATAAGATAACTTCAAAAGGGGAAACTCAATTCATCACAAGAGAGTAGAGGGGGAGAAACATCATAAGATCCAACTACAATAGCAAAGCTCAGGATAAATCAAGATCGTGCCATAGAAGAACACGAAAGAGAACATGAGAGAGAGAGATCAAACACATAGCTACTGGTACATACCCTCAGCCCTGAGGGTGAACTACTCCCTCCTCGTCATGGATAGTGTCGGGATGATGAAGATGGCCTCCGGTGATGGGATCCCCCTCCGGCAGGGTGCCGGAACAGGGTCCTGATTGGTTTTTGGTGGCTACAGAGGCTTGCAGCGGCGGAACTCCCGATCTATCTTCTGTTCTGGAAGTTTTAGGGTACGTAGGTATATATGGGTGCAGGGGGTACGTCGGTGGGCCTCCGGGGTGCTCATGAGGTAGGGGGCGTGCCCAGGGGGCGCCCCCCACCCTCGTGGGCAGCCCGGGACTCCCCTGGCGTGCACTCCAAGCCCATCACATTGGTTTCCTTCCAAAATTAACTTCTCCAGTTGATTTCGTTCCGTTTTGACTCCATCGGATATTCCTTTTCCTCGAAACACTGAAATAGGCATAAAACAGCAAATCTGGGCTGGGCCTCCGGTTAATAGGTTAGTCCCAAAAATAATATAAAAGTGGATAATAAAGCCTAATATTGCCTAAAACAGTAGATAAAGTAGCATGGAGCAATCAAAAATTATAGATACATTGGAGACGTATCAATTACATATCTCACTTTCATGAGATAAGTTAATTTTTTTGTACAGTGTCACCAAAATGCCAAGGCACTGATGTCATTTTATTTTGGTTAAACTGCACAGACAATTATGAAGACAAGAGGAAAGGTCAAGAGTGGGCACCTCCTCCTCCGGCTGTTCTCTTGATTCGTTCGATCAAGCTTTTATGTTTGATCGATTATCAAGATTGGGATAGCAATTTTTAAGGCCCCCCCGAGTTCGAAATGATATTTACCTTGGAGGTACATGGTTTGCAATTTGTTTATACTGTCATTAGTTAATAATGCTAGTTACCTTCATACTTTTGTATTTGGTTTAATGCTCATGCATAGCTAGTATACCAATGCTGAAACTTGTTACCTTTACATTTTGTATTGTTAATTCTTAGAGAAACCTTCTAGTGCTAGAGTTTATTGAAATATGTTCAGTAAAACCATTGTACTGTACCCTATAATAAACTAACTACTCTACTGTTGCACTAGCCACTGGATTAGTGTATATTTGTAGTATTCGAATGGTGTTGCATTAGCGTATGGACATAAATAAAGTGTGGCAAGCTTTCCCAGATATGTGCTCAAGAAAACTACTACCTATTTTTCTAATTACTAGACGTTTGGGTACTTAAATTGAACTCGAAAATGTCTTATATTAAGGAACAGAGGGTGTAGAGTTCACTCAAATTATCCCGGTAAAGCTAGTCACACCTTTGTTAAAATTAATGTTCATTATGTTATCGGAGGAGGTTTGTATGTTTGTTTCTAATGCATGTCGACTACATACCTGACATCATGATGTAATGTTAAGTCATTTCCTTTTGTACAATGTCACTGAATTGTCAAGGCGATGATGGCATTTTATTTTAGTAGAACTGCACAAAATTTGCTTAAAAGAAGAGGAAAGGTCAGGAATGGCTCAGTTTTTCAGGAAAAACTATGTATGCCTTCCTCACATCAGCCACTGTTGCTTTATTTATTCGTTCAAACAGGTGGTTAGAAACAGTCTTGCTACCTTTTCCCATTAAGAAATTGGAATGCTTATATTTACTAGCTACTTGATATTTGTGCAGACAGAGATGTCTGCCCGTTGCTATTTGGCAAACAAACAAAGTGTCCGCAATTTTGGTTGAACTGCACAAGAGAATAGTATAGTCACTGCATGCAATGCCATTTGAAAATAGACACAAAGATTGGATAGTCACTTCATGGACTGCAGAAAAGTAGTACTGTACTATTTACTGGCCAACACTTGGTGCTTCATTGCTTTGGTCTGATTATACAATGGGCATCATTTTGCCTAAGTTAAAGTTTGTATTCCGAAAATAGTCTCGCAGTGTGATCGAGAGAAGACCAAATCATATTGCAGTGGATGTTCCTCCATCATGTGTGGTTCATTCTCATGGTTCCAGCTGTTGGTGAAACCACTTACGTTTGCAAGAGGAATTGTAGACTTCACAAACAAATTTGTCTTTCAGTCTGTACTGAATGTTGGCCAAGAGAAGCATCCATGTTAGTAGGAAGAATAGATGTTTTTTCTAGATCTTTGCTTTTGGAGATACATATTTGTATATGATCTGTGAATCATTGAGATGCATTAACATGTTGATCTTATGTATGGGAATCGTACTAGTTAGTTTTAGTTGCGACGCAAGATCCAAAGTGGCTGATCTTTGCTTTTGGAGCTACATATTTGTATATGATATGTGAATCATTGAGATGCATTAACAGTTACTTATTTCTATTCGCTCGGTGTTTACAAGTTACTGATCGATCACTAGCTAGCCTACAAATGCGCTCCTCGCAGTTTTATTTGCGACGCAAGATGCGAAGTGGCAGTTTTTTTGAATAAAAATGCCTACCCCTGAAGAAACTGACAAGCTACACTATCGATCCTACACGGATAAAAATGCCTACCTATGAAGAGACTGACAAGCTACACTATCAATCCTACACGGATAAATAGTGGATCACGCACGTACTACCTCCTTTCCGGTTTGCATGGCTCAATTCAAGAAACGACCTACTCGATCCTACACGAATAAATAGCGGATCACGCACGTACTAGCACCTCCTTTTCCGGTTTGCAGGGCTTAATTCAAACTTCTCACCAACCAAGGTACTCCCTCCTTCTGGGTTTATTAGTCCCATGAGCAAAGCAGCAAGACCAAGGCATGGCAATAATTAACGGCATGCAGAAGTTTAAGCCTAATTAATTCCAGCGATTTAAGTGGTTGCATGCATGCCCTCGGCCGCGACTCGTTGCATGCCGCTTCGCGTACTGCCTGCGAGCGATTCTGAGTGCCTGCATGCAGCCGACCGTAATTAAGGCAGCTAACTGATGCGAAAAAATATAAGCTTTAATTGTTGCGGGCTTTTTAAATCCGTGGAATCATTATTGACAATGAGGGAGATGATTCGAGTGCACTCGTTTGACCGCCATGTCGGCGTGCGACCCAGATGGGACGGGACGGAACAATTATAATTTCAGTTCTCTAGTTTTCCACGGCAAGCTAGCGCGCTAAGCCATTATGCATTGAATTCTGATGACCGTTGCGCTACCTTCCCCCTATAAGTACTGTTTCCTAGCCTTCTCCGGTGCCACCGTGACCCAACTCGCCATATCCTCATAAGCCCCCACCGGCCTGACGTCGCTCGCCACGTCTGCCATGCCCCCGCCCGTCCGTGGTAGGCGACGCCGAAGGCGGTCACCCCCGGAACTAGTGTTCGGTTTTTCACCGGAAGGCAGACAGAGGGAGGAGGCATTCTATCTGTCTTTAGATGGAAATGCGGAGATCGAGGAGTTGTTGGAGTGCAACCGCATGGCGGAGGAGCAGGAGTTGTTGGAGCGTGACCGCCTGGCGGAGGAGCAGCGTATCGCCGATTTGCGCCGCCAGTGGGACATGGAGTAGAAGCGCACCGACACTCTAAGTCGTGAGTAGAGCACCCGCAACTGGTCTGACTACATGGAGGCCGGCGCCCGGCAAATAGCCCTGGAGGCTGTCGGGCACGCATGCTTTCGCGATGCCGATTTTTACTACCAGCTCGTCAAGTGGGTTTCCCGCTTGGAAGCCGAAGCTTCGGTGGACCATGCTGGCATGGAAAGGGCCAACGTGCACGAGCAACGCGCCCTTTCGCACCTCTTGCAAGTCCGAGGCGAGGCGGAGGATGCCGGTGCCGGCGTTTAGCGTGTACCATAGATGGCGGCCGGCATCGTCTAGTTAGCTAAGAGTAAGTTAGTACTTGTATGCTACTAGAGTATTAGTGGGAGTAGATAGTTAACTTGGCTATGATGGTTGTCAACGTGGAAGTTCAGTACTCTATATGTGGATCAGACCTATTACTTTGCTTTGAATGTTGAATTTTCCGTTTGAACGTATGGAATGGGCTGTTATTTTTTAAATGGGTTGTATTTGTCCTCCACGGGTTTAGAGGCCGACTTGTGGGCCTAGCAAGTTGACGCGTACACAATCAAGAGATGATTGTACGTGGAGAGGATGACAACAGGGACCTGCCAAGGTCATGGTAGTACGCAAGCAGGTGCCTCCTTATTTCAAGCCAATAAAAAATGGCTCCTCCTAGTGGATTTCTGACATCTAGGTCCCATGCCATTGTCAGCGTAGTCAATAAATGAGAGAATTGCACAACGAGCGGCTGACACCAGGGACCCAGCAGCTCGCCCAATTATTTTTGTTTTGGGTTAATTTGATAAATGCCACTCCAACTCTGGTGTATCCGAGAAATGCCACTGGAATTTCCAAAGTTTGAAAAATGCCATTTCATGCCATTTCTAGTGGCATTTTTCGAAGTCTGGAGTGGCGTTTTTCAAAGTTTGCAAACTGCAGTGGCGTTTTTCAAAGTTTGCAAAAATTGCAGTGGCATTTTTCAAAGTTTGGAAATTGCAGTGGCATTTTTATGAATCACCATAATTGGAGTGGCATTTATCTAATTTGTTTTTGAGACGGAAGCAGGGTGTCAACTATGCTGTGCGGGACACTCTAGCCTGTCTAGACAGCCTTTTCTTTTATGTTTACCACAGACCAACCCAGTAGTTTTTTTTTCTTTCTGAAAATGGCTAGCCCAGTTTTTTTGTGATTTGTCAAGTAAGTCACTTTATCAGGCCTATTGGGCTGCAAATCTTTCAAGACGAGGAGAGCTTCATTCGGCTGGCCGAGAAAACGGCCTATCAGTAATGAGAAATGGGTTGTACATTTTTAAAACACATCAAACCGGCAATTAGTTTCAAATATCTTTTTGTCATTTCGAGATTTTAAATTGCATTGATTTTTATGCGTGGACAATTTATTGGATTTTATATTGATATACATTTATTTTGAAAATCAGTCTGAATGTGACTCGAAATTTCGGGATTAAAAATAGTTCAGACCGCACCGACATATGCAAAATTTCGTATAATTTTTTAACCGTGGCCACAATATGGGTTGTAATGCTAACAAAAAGAATATGGGCTCCAAAAAACCCCGTAAGAATTAGCAAATGGGCTGTAAATTATTTGAAATAATGGCAGATGGGTTGTATGCTGTTTTCCACAGATTTGAGACTTTCCATAGATGGCTTGTATACTGTTGGATGTCCATCCAACGGCCGTCGTGCTTCTTTAATCTCCGCTCTTCCTGCTCCAGCCGCTCAAACAAGCGTCAGCAGGATTGCCTGCTCCCTCCTACCCGCGGTCGGCTGTGCTGCCGCGCAGGCCTCACCGCCCCACCGTACTCGCATCGCTGGCCTAGCCATCCCTCTACTCACCCACAGTCCCACACCTGTTGTTATTCTCCGGCGACGGCAGACGAACCAGTAAACCCTCATATAGTCGTACTCCCCTCCGCGTGGGAAACAACTGCCGAGTCTTCCCTACCTCCATGTCGTTTCCTTCCTAGGCCTCGCACCCTCACCGTCGTCCACCGCCCTGGTGCTCTCAGCGTGGCGTGGTCAACGTGGTCAACGACCGACATGCATCTGAAGTGGACTATACGTGGAGAGGCTGACAGCTGGGTCCACAGCCGCACGCAAGGAAATGCCTCCTTATTATGCGC
Source organism: Triticum aestivum (assembly GCF_018294505.1). NCBI lineage: Eukaryota > Viridiplantae > Streptophyta > Magnoliopsida > Poales > Poaceae > Triticum > Triticum aestivum. Next base: position 529,471,939 of record NC_057795.1, read on the forward strand.
AAAATAATGATTCCTCCACCTGACATCTGGGACCCACCGAAAGGGCCTCTGTATTTTGTGAAAAAACTTTACCGCCGCCAATAGCTCGGACCCACCAGCTATATCTTCGCACGCAAGGAAGTGCCTCCTTATTACGCACAAAAAAATGAATACCCCCTGCTAGCTGGGACCCATATAGTGGGCCTACTAAGTTGACAGGGACGAAGGGCTTTGTCAACTTAGTCAATATGCACGATTCTAGCTCGACTGACCGTACGATGTCCATCCAACGACCGTAGTGCTTCTTCAACCTCTGGTCTTCTTGCTCCAGCCGCACAAAGCAGCGCTGGTCGTGCTGCCTGCTCCTACCTCCCGTGGCCGGTTGTGCTGCCGCGGAGGCCTCACCGCCCCCATACTCTCCCACCGCTGGCCAGGCCATCCCTCCACTCCACTCACCCACACCCCCTGTTATTCAGCGGTGACGGCAGCGCAGCCGAACCAGTGAACCCTCGTACTCCTCTCAGCGTGGGCATACACTCCCGCGTCTTCCCCGGCTCCGCGTCGTCCCCTTCCTAGGCCTCGCCGTCGTCCACCGCCGTGGTGCTCTCGGCGTGGCGTGGTCAGTGTGATCAATGACCGAATTCCATCGGAAGAATACTGTACATGGAGAGGCTAACAGCTGGGCCCACGGCAGCCGCAAGGAAGTGCCTCCTTATTATGCGGAAAATAATTATTCCTCCACCTGACAGCAGGGACCCACCGGCGGGCCACAAGTATTTTGTGAAAAAAAAACATTTGCCCCTGACTGCTAGGATCCACCCGATGGGCCACCGTATTTTGCGAAAAAACGTTCCCCCTGCTGTCAACTCAGACCCATTGGAAGTGCCTCCTTATTACGCACAAAAAAATGAATACCCCCTGCTAGTTGGGACCCACCTTGGTGGGAGGCTGACTTGTGGGCCTACTAAGTTGACGGGGACAAAGGGCTTTGTCAACTTAGTCAATACAAACGATTCTAGCTCCAGTGACCGTACGATGTCCATCCAATGGCCGTAGTGCTTCTTCAACTTCTGGTCTTCTTGCTCCAGCCGCCCAAAGCAGCGCCGGTCGTGCCGCATGCTCCTGCCTCCCGTGGCTGGATGTGCTACCGCGGAGGCCTCACCGCCCCCTACTATTCCCACCGCTGGACAGGCCCTGCAGTGATGGCAGCCTCACACCGCAGCCGAACCAGTGAACCCTCCTACTCCTCTCCACGTGGGCTTCCACTGCCGCGTCTTCCCCGGCTCCCCGTTGTCCCCTTCCTAGGCCTCGTCGTCATCCACCGCCCTGGTGCTCTCGGTGCAGCGTGGTCAACGTGGTCAAGGAACGACTTCCATCAGACGTGTACTGTACGTGGAGAGGCTGACAGCTGGGTCCACGGCCGCAGCAAGGAAGTGCCTCCTTATTACGCGGAAAATAATTATTCCTCCACCTGACAGCGGGGAGCCACCGGACGGGCCACCGTATTTTGCAAAAAAAACATTTCCCCCTGACTACTGGGACCCACCAGCTACATCTTCGCACGCAAGGAAGTGCGTTCGGGCAAAAAAAAGATTCACCCCCCTGACTGCTGGGACTCACCAGCTACATCTTCGCACGCAAGGAAGTGTTTGACAGTCGGGACCCACCTGGTCGAAGCGTATGTAGCGTTGTCATTCTGGTCACGAACGTGTACGTACATATATACTGGTCGATGTAGAGGCGCGCACGTAGCATGTACACGTACATACAATGGCCAGGGTGCAAGAAAGAAAATACGGCCACGTACGTACATACAGGCAGGGTCTCGAACGCCTACTCGCGCATACGTACATGGCTGGGTCAGAACAGAGAAACAGCGTCGTCGTCGTCGTGTTCATGGGGAGCCAACCGGCTGGGTCGGAATGGAATGCATGGTCGTGTTCATCGGGAGGGCTTGGACGGAACAGGCGATGGAAACGAGGCCTAACGTACCGCAGAACGGAGGAAACCGACCTCCTACGGTCAAAATGGGGGTCCTGTTGATCGGGAGGGGTGTGGTGTACCGCAAAATGGACGAAATGGACCTCCTATGGTCGAAACGGGGGTCCTGTTGATCGGGAGGGGTGTGGCGTACCGCAAAATGGACGAAACATACTTGTGTTGGAGCGCTACGGTCGAAACGGAGATCCTGTTCATCGGGAGGGGTGTGGCGTACTGCAAAACGGGACTCCACGGGATACTGTTCATCTCCACCGTCGACCTCCTCCAGCCTCCACGGGCTACCGTCGACCTCCTCCAGCCTCCACGGGCTCCTGTTCATCCAGCCTCCACCGCGCGCTACTCCACCGGCTACTGTTCAACCACCCCTCCACGGGCACCCCTCCACCATCTACTGTTCATCCAGCCCTCCACCACACCATGGGGTCCTGTTCAACCACCCCTCCACGGGCACCCCTCCATCATTTACTGTTTATCCAGCCCTCCACACCATGGGGTCCTGTTCATCCAGAGGCAACGCCACCACTCACTGTTCATCCAACCCCCCCCCCCCCCCCCGCAACGCTCACTGTTCATCCAATCGATCGACTTCAGTTAGCAGCAGTAGCGAAGGAATCGCTCGATCGGGTTTAGTTAACAGCCATTGATCGATCACTTGGGTTCAGTAACGCGTAGCCTGCAGTGCAATCGCTCGGGTTCAGTTAGAGCCGACGCCTCGCTCGGGTTCAGTTAGAGCCAACGCCTCGCACACACGTGCGTACGTGTACGAGAGAAACGCGCATCGCTCGGCCCCCGACCTCCCACCGTAACCGGGAACTACCCGAAATTTTCCTCGCCCTCGCTTCTACCATGGTTTTTTCCGTCATGGACGACCCAAAGAATGTCATGCAGCTGCGTCTCCGGCCCGCCCAGGACGAAAAGCCCATTTCCTTTCATGATTTTTTTCATAGAAGTAGGAGCCCTCCACATCTATGATGATACCGGGTTTTGTCACAATTATCGTTATAGAAGTGTCATATGTATGACAAAAAATATCCGTTCCGACCAAAATGTCACGGATGTGTCTCTTTTTGTAGTGATTTGTTCTACCTTTAGCTCCTCGTTGGGTTCGACACTCTTACTTATCGAAAGAGGCTACAATTGATCCCCTATAATTGTGGGTTATCAAGACCTTTTTCTGGCGCCGTTGCCAGGGAGTTATAGCGTGGGGTGAATATTCTCGTGTGTGCTTGTTTACTTTATCACTAAGTAATTTTTATTTGTTGTTCTTAGTTGTTTTCTATCTTTAGTTATGGGTAGGAGACGCAAAATACCAAAAAACTAGTTGGACCTTGAAGGAGTCCTGGACTAGGGGGTGTCCGGATAGCCGAACTATCATCATCGGCCGGACTCCAAGACTATGAAGATACAAGATTGAAGTCTTCGTCCCGTGTCCGGATGGGACTTTCCTTGGCGTGGAAGGCAAGCTTGGCGATACGGATATGTAGATCTCCTACCATTGTAACCGACTCTGTGTAACCCTAGCCCTCTCCGGTGTCTATATAAACCGGATGGTTTTAGTCCATAGCACGAACAACAATCATACCATAGGCTAGCTTCTAGGGTTTAGCCTCCTTGATCTCGTGGTAGATCTACTCTTGTAATACCCACATCATCAATATCAATCAAGCAGGACGTAGGGTTTTACCTCCATCAAGAGGGCCCAAACCTGGGTAAAACATCGTGTCCCTTGTCTCCTGTTACCATCCGCCTAGACGCACAGTTCGGGACCGCCGGTTTTGACACCGACATTGGTGCTTTCATTGAGAGTTCCTCTGTGTCGTCACTGCTAGGCCCGATGGATCCTTCGATCATCAACAACGACGCAGTCCAGGGTGAGACTTTTCTCCCCGAACAGATCTTTGTATTCGGCGGCTTTGCACTACGGGCCAATTCGCTTGGCCATCTGGAGCAGATCGAAAGCTACGCCCCTGGCCGTCAGGTCAGATTTGGAAATCTGAACTTCACGGATGACATCCGCGAAGACTTGATCTTCGATGGATTCGAGCCACGTCCGAGCGTGCTGTACTGTCATGATGGGCATGATTTAGCTCTGCAGCCGGACAGTGCCCTGGAGGCCGCGCACGAGCCCGCTCCGACCCTCAATTCGGAGCCGTCTGCGCAGATCGAGGACGGATGGCTGGACACCGCCTCGGGGGCTGCAACCTCTACGGCGATGGAGCCGAATACTGACCCTATCCCTTGTAAATCTCGTGACTCCGAGGTGCCGGACTCCTTGCCAGACTCCGAACGTCCCGCGCCCCCTCCAATCAAATCCGATTGGGCGCCGATCATGGAGTTCATCGCCACAGACATCTTTCAACACTCATCTTTCGGCGACATCTTGAGTTCGCTAAAGTGTCTCTCATCATCAGGAGAGATCTGGCCGGACTGCGGTCAGGACGGTTGGGATGCGGACGACGAAGAAATTCAAGGCCCACCCACCACCCACTTAGTAGCCACTGTCGACGATCTAACCGACATGCTAGACTTCGACTCCGAGGACATCGACGGTATGGACGACGATGCCGGAGACGACTAAGAACCAGCGCCTACTGGGCACTGGAAAGCCACCTCGTCGTATGACATATACATGGTGGATATCCCAAAGGATAGGAATGGCGAGGGAACAGCGGAGGAAGACCCCTCCAAGAAACAGCCCAAGCGCCGGCGTCAGCGGCGCCGCTCTAAATCCCGCCACAGCAAGAATGGTGATTCCGGTACCGGAGATAATAATACCCCAGACAGTGCCGAAGACAACCCCCTCCAGCAAGATTCAGCACAGGAGGACGGAGAAGCCAGCCCTCATGAGAGAGCGGCAGATGAAGAGGCAGAGGATGATAATTACATGCCTCCCTCCGGAGACGAGGCAAGCCTCGACGATGACGAATTTGTCGTGCCTGAGGATCCCGTCGAACAAGAGTGTTTTAAACGCAGGCTTATGGCCACAGCAAACAGCCTCAAGAAAAAGCGGCAACAGCTTAGAGCTGATCAAGATCTACTAGCCGACAGATGGACCGAAGTCCTTGCGGCCGAAGAGCATGAACTCGAACGCCCCTCCAAAAGCTACCCCAAACGCAAGCTGCTCCCCCGATTAGAGGAGGAGGCATATAAACATGCATCACCAGAGCACAATACGGCTGACCGACCACCTCGTGGCCGCGACAGAGAAGCCTCTAGGCCCTCCGCTAGAACCGTACCCCGGCATCACTCGAAAAGCACAAAGCCACAGGGGAACGCTCCGGACTTGCGAGATATATTGGAGGATAAGGCAAGACAATCAAGATCGATCTACGGATGGCGTGGGCGCCCCATGATACGTGACAACAACCATCGCACCGGACACAGCAAGTCCGGCCGGGCCGAACACAGTAGACAGAACTCATTTGAGCTCCGTCGTGATATAGCCCAATACAGAGGCGCCGCACACCCACTATGCTTCACAGATGAAGTAATGGATCATCAAATCCCCGAAGGGTTTAAACCCGTGAATATTGAATCCTATGATGGCACAACAGACCCCGCGGTTTGGATCGAAGACTATCTCCTTCATATTCACATGGCCCGCGGTGATGATCTTCACGCCATCAAATACCTCCCACTCAAGCTTAAAGGACCAGCTCGGCATTGGCTTAACAGCTTGCCAGCAGAATCAATTGTGTGTTGGGAGGACCTGGAAGCCGCATTCCTTGATAACTTCCAGGGCACGTATGTGCGACCACCAGACGCTGACGACCTAAGCCATATAATTCAGCAGCCAGACAAATCGGCCAGACAATTCTGGACACGGTTCTTAACTAAGAAAAATCAAATCGTCGACTGTCCGGATGCGGAGGCCCTCGCGGCCTTCAAACATAACATCCGCGACGAGTGGCTTGCCCGGCACCTGGGACAGGAAAAGCCGAAATCTATGGCAGCCCTCACATCACTCATGACCCGCTTCTGCGCGGGAGAGGACAGCTGGCTAGCACACAGCAACAACCTCAGCAAAAATTCTGGCAGTCCGGATACCAAGGACCGCAGTGGCAGTTCGCGTCGCAACAAGAACAAACGCCGCGTCAACAGCGACAATACTGATGATACAACAGTCAATGCCGGATTCAGAGGCTCCAAGCCCGGTCAGCGGAAGAATCCATTCAAAAGAACTACTCCGGGTACGTCCAATTTGGACCGAATACTCGACCGCTCGTGCCAGATACATGGCACCCCCGAAAAGCCAGCCAATCACACCAACAGGGATTGTTGGGTATTCAAGCAGGCAGGCAAGTTAATTGCCGAAAACAATGACAAGGGGCTGCATAGCGATGACGAGGAAGAGACCCGGCCGCCGAACAATAGAGGACAGAAGGGTTTCCCCCCACAAGTGCGGACGGTGAACATGATATACGCAACCCACATACCCAAGAGGGAGCGGAAGCGTGCACTTAGGGACGTATACACGATGGAGCCAGTCGCCCCGAAGTTCAACCCATGGTCCTCCTGCCCGATCACCTTTGATCGAAGGGACCACCCCACCAGCATCCGCCACGGCGGATTCGCCGCATTGGTTTTAGACCCAATCGTCGATAGATTTCACCTCACCAGAGTCCTGATGGACGGCGGCAGCAGCCTGAACCTGCTTTATCAGGATACAGTGCGCAAGATGGGCATAGACCCCTCAAGGATCAAACCCACAAAGACAACCTTCAAGGGCGTCATACCAGGTGTAGAGGCCAATTGTACAGGCTCAGTTACACTGGAAGTGGTCTTCGGATCCCCGGATAACTTCCGAAGCGAGGAGTTAATCTTTGACATAGTTCCGTTCCGTAGCGGCTATCATGCTCTGCTCGGACGGACCGTGTTTGCAAAGTTCAATGCGGTGCTGCACTATGCATACCTCAAGCTCAAGATGCCAGGCCCTCGAGGAGTCATCATGGTCAATGGAAACACTGAACGCTCCCTCCGAACGGAGGAGCATACAGCGGCTCTCGCGGCAGAAGTACAGTGCAGCCTCTTAAGGCAATTCTCGAGTCCGGCCATTAAGCGACCGGACATAGCTAAACGCGCCCGGAGTAACCTACAACAAGACCACCTGGCACGTTCCGAGCACGCGTAGCAATGCGGCCCCAACCCCAGCCCCTGCAAAATTGCAAGACTGGTCCTTCGTGTACATCATTACGCTCTGGAGATACCATGGGCATAGGGGGGGGCACGACCACGATAGGCCAAGAATGCGCCTTAACCACACATGGGGCTCTCAAGTGCGTCATTCTTCTCTTCCTTTTTTTACCTACAGGACTCCGTTCATCAGAGGCCCTGTCCGGCAGTAGACTTGCCGAACTCACGATGCAACAGCCAGGGAAGGAGAAAGGCTACGACGAATATCCAGGTGGTCTCCATTACAAGCATTAAATCTATTTTATACACCATTCCGTAGCCTACCCCTGGAGGGGGACATGTTTAATAGTCCCATCCATTGCTTACCGCACTATTTGTAACGTTTTGCATTCATAGCAGTATTTCTTGAATAAAACAATGCAACACCTTTTTGCTTATAATTGCATTTCTTTCTTATACATATGTTCATTTCTGACATGTTGCATCCGTACACTTTGGTACGGCTAACATACACCAGGGGCTTAACTTCCGCACATTATGGTGTGATAAGTCCGAACACTTTCACAAGTGCGGCACCCCGAACTTATAGCATTATATGCATCGGCTCTGAATCATGTCTTGGGTCAATAGTTGGGCTTGCCCAGCTCCCATGTTTTGGTACCTTATGTTCCGTTGTATCGGCTAAGGTAGCACTGGGAGAACCACTGCGATTGCGCCCCAGTTGAGCTGGGCGAGCGCCTCAGTGGAGAAAGCTAAAACTGACCGTCATGATGAGGCGAGAGCCGGTCGCTGTTCGAGAGGTTTTTTCGAGTCCTTAAAGACTTATGCCGCTTAGAGCGAGGAACCGGCTTTGTCCGGCCCAGGCGTGGATAGCACCCCGAATTCGGCCTTCCGAACACTAGGGGCTTCGCCGAAATTTAAAATTATAGAATTCTATGGCTAAGTGAGAGTGTTCAAGCATTATAAGTCCGGTTGACTAGTTCGTTGTGTTGAGCGCCTCCCTAGATGGACCCAAAAATGGGAACAAGAGTGCTCAAATTTTTCCCAAACACCCCAGCACTCGTGGCATGGGGGCTGAAGCCGACGACTTGCCATCTCTCAGATTTGATAAACGGCCGCACAGAAGGTAATATTTTAAATTAACAAGCGTTGCTTAGCGCATATGAACAAAGTTTTCAGCGCATAGAATAACAAAATGCGAGTCTACTCAAATGTTACATCTTTGGAGCACTCACCCGCAATAATGCGGGCACCCTTCAGGACACTTTTATAATACATCTCAGGCGTGCGATACTCCTTGCCTGGCGGCGGCGCGTCCGTCACAAGCTTCTCAGCATCCATCTTGCCCCATTGCACCTTTGCGCGGGCAAGGGCCCGGCGGGCATCTTCAATACAGGCGGAGTGCTTGATGACTTCAACCCATGGACACGCATCCACCAGCCGCCGCACCAGGCCGAAGTAGCTCCCAGGCATGGCTTCCCTGGGCCACAGCTGAACTATGAGGCCCTTCATGGCCTGTTCGGCCACCTTGTGGAGCTCGACCAGCTGCTTCAGCCGGTCGCTAAGGGGCACCGGATGTCCGACCTCAGCATACTGAGACCAGAAGACCTTCTCCGTCGAGCTCCCCTCCTCCGCCCTATAGAATGCGGCAGCATCGGACACGCTGCGGGGCAGATCTGCGAACGCTCCTGGAGAGCTCCGAATTTGGGTAAGTGATAAGTAATTCACATTCACATGCTTGCTTTGCATGAAAAATGCCTTACCCGCCGCTATTTTCTTCAACGCCTCGATTTCCTGGAGGGCCTTGTGGGCTTCGGCCTTAGCGGCTTTGGCACTCTCAAGAGCCGATGCAAGCTCGGACTCTCGAGTCTTAGAGTCGCGCTCCAAACCCTCATGTTTTTCAACGAGAACCTGGAGCTCTTGCTATACCTCCGCCACCCGCGCCTCCTGCCTTTCTCGCTCGGTGTGCTCCGTGGCCGCATTACGTTCGGCCACGGTCACCGCCTCCTTCAGGGTCTCCACCTCGTTCGTGGCCCCTGCAATACCCACGTTATTCTTGTCATTTTTTGCAACCAAATCCTTTTCTTTAAGGTAACTATTTAATAAGGTATTACCCACCTTCCTTGTCCTCGAGCTGCTTCTTGGCACGGCCGAGCTCGTTCTCGGACCGCTCGAGGCTTTGCTTGAAAGCATCGACTTCCGCAGTCAGTGCGGCAGAGGTCAGCAGCGCAGCCTGGAATCCCATATTGACATATCTTTTAAGACTCCTGCGTATATCTTTTTAGATCCTCAGTCCGGCTTTTCTTTCCGAACACCGAACCAAGCATTAGGGGCTACTATCTATGCGGTACTATTTTACATATATTAAAATTCTCACCTCAAAGCCTGTTAGAAGGCTGCTGCAGGCTTCGGTCAGCCCGCTCTTGGCAAGCTGAACCTTCTGGATCACCGCACTCATAACAGTGCGGTGTTCTTCTTCGATGGAAGTGCTGTTGAGTGCCTCCAGTAAGTTATCCGGCGCCTCCGATTGGACGGGGGCCGCCGGTGTCACGGTCTTTCCCTTCTTACGAAGGGGCCGCCCGCCGGACTCCGGAACTACTGCAGGTTCCGGTGCGGAGTCCGGTGCAAAGTCCGGGAGGTTGCCCTGCGGCACCTCCGGGGCCTCCTCCTCCTGGAGGGTCCTTTCCCGGGATCCCACCTCGCCATCGTCGGCATCGCGGGGGGTGGAGGCGGTCAGAAGGGAATCCATATCCGACGCACCCAAGGACCCGCTCGACGAAGCGGGAAGATCATCCTTGGGTGGACTGCAGGGTTGCATGCGGCATTAGAAAGACACCATGTGGCGAAAAGAAAAATCATGAAGTTATTTGCGAGTTCGGATACTTACGATCTCGCCAGGGGCTTGGCCCTTGAAGGCCAATCCTCGTCGTTGTCGCCGGCGTTGGCACAACAGTCCGGGGGAAGAGTCCTTCCCTTCTTGGACCCTTCGGCCTCCCTCGTTGGGGAGGCCTTCCTTTTCTTCCCTCCCCCGCTGGGGGAGAGGCCTCTTTCTTCTCCTCCCCGCCTTCGTGGGAGGAGTCTGCCTCGGAGTCATCAGACGATGAGTCTGATGACACCTGAAAACGGGAACTCTTTCGAGTGCCCGTGGCCTTATTCTTGGCCTTCTTCTCCGGCACCACGTGGGGTGCCGGAACCAGCAGCCCCGTTAAGCGGGCGTCCGCTGGGTCTTCTGGCAAAGGGGGCGGACAATTAGTCTGCTCGGCCTTCTTCAGCCAGTCCTGTCAAAGGAGAGGGAGTTTAGATCCCGCATAGAGTCAAACTATGGAAAACAAGTGTCCCGTAAAGGGTAAAATCGCTTACCTCGCTAGCCGGACGCTGTGAGCTGAACCCGCGATCTTCGGTAGCGGATGCGGGAGCCTCAGCGCCCTTAAACAGCACCCTCCAGGCCTCTTCGTACATAGTGTCAAAGAGCCTGTTCAAAGTCTGGTGCTGCACCGAATCGAACTCCCACATATTGAAGTCCCGTTGTTGTCACGGGAGAATCCGGCGGATGAGCATGACCTGGACTACGTTGACAAGCTTGAGCTTCTTGTTCACTAGCTTTTGGACACAGGCTTGGAGTCCGGTCAGCTCCTCCGAATCGCCCCATGTTAAGCCACTCTCTTTCCATGAGGTGAGCCGTATGGGGATACCGGATCTGAATACGGGGCCCGCTGCCCATTCAGGATCACGCGGCTCGGTGATATAGAACCACCCCAATTGCCACCCCTTGATGGTTTCCACGAAGGTGCCCTCGAGCCAAGTAACGTTGGGCATCTTGCCCACCATGGCGCCTCCGCACTCCGCTTGGCTGCCCTTCACAACCTTTGGCTTGACACTGAAAGTCTTGAGCCACAAGCCGAAGTGGGGCTGGATGTAGAGGAAGGCCTCGCACACGACGATAAACGCCGAGATGTTGAGGATGAAATTCGGGGCCAGATCATGGAAATCTAGGTCGTAGTAGAACATGAGCCCCCGGACAAAGGGGTGAAGTGGGAAGCCCAGTCCGCGGAGGAAATGGGAAAGGAATGCTACCCTCTCATGGGGCCCGGGGGTGGGGATGAGCTGCCCCTCGTCGGGGAGTCGGTGCCGATGTCGCTAGACAAATATCCGGCGTTGCGCAGCTTCTTGATGTGCCCCTCCGTAACGGAGGAGGCCATCCACTTGCCTCCCGCTCCGGACATAGTTGGAGAAGGTTGAGGTGAGATGTGCGGACTTCGGCACTGGTGCTCGAGTTCACGGAGATGGATAAGCCAAGGAGGAAGAAGGCGTAGGTAAAAGGGTGGATCTTTATCCCCTTATATGGGTGGACGAAACCATGCGTCCCCATCGGCCTAGTAAAACTCGCTTATCTCCCAAGCGCCGCAATCAATGGCGCGGTTGGGTTACCCACGTCCGTATTGAAGGGAATCCCAGAATAAGGGGAACACGATCTCTGCTTCCACAAGACGTGACAAGGAAACCGCTTTGCTAACGCACTGAGGTGGTGTAATAAAGACGATTTGAGTAAAAGCTTGGTTGTGGTGTGACGTCACGCCACGAAATACGTCAACAGATTGAAGATGTGTAAACATTATTCTCTCTACGGTGGTATGTGGAATTTATTTTGCAAAGCCGGACACTATCCTGGTGTTCACAATCTTCTATAAATTATTCGGAGGAGGAACCCGCCTTGCAATGCCGAAGACAATATGCGCGCCGGACTCATCATCATTGAAGCCTGGTTCAGGGGCTACTGAGGGAGTCCTGGACTAGGGGGTGTCCGGATAGCCGAACTATCATCATCGGCCGGACTCCAAGACTATGAAGATACAAGATTGAAGACTTCGTCCCGTGTCCGGATGGGACTTTCCTTGGCGTGGAAGGCAAGCTTGGCGATACGGATATGTAGATCTCCTACCATTGTAACCGACTCTGTGTAACCCTAGCCCTCTCCAGTGTCTATATAAACCGGATGGTTTTAGTCCATAGCACGAACAACAATCATACCATAGGCTAGCTTCTAGGGTTTAGCCTCGTTGATCTCGTGGTAGATCTACTCTTGTAATACCCACATCATCAATATCAATCAAGCAGGACGTAAGGTTTTACCTCCATCAAGAGGCCCCGAACCTGGGTAAAACATCGTGTCCCTTGTCTCTTGTTACCATCCGCCTAGACGCACAGTTCGGGACCCCCTACCCAAGATCCGCTGGTTTTGACACCGACAGACCTACTACACCAATGGTTGAAGAACCACTCAAAATCTATCACACTCCTGAAGCTTTTTAGTTGGATCATCTTCGATCCCTATGTGCTCGTGCTGAAACCCCAACTAGCTTAGTTGAGGGCAAATCTTTAGATGAGCATGCTTGTTATGTGCGACACCGCATATCTGAAAAAGGGAAACTTTTATTGGATCAAATTCATTGTTTGCAATGCTATGCTTGGATTTTATGTGAAATATATGATTTTACTTGTGTTCTGAAGACCCTAAGAAACACCTTCCCTACCAATGTGAGTTTAGTGATAATGGAATCGTATCTTTGTATGTTAAGGGTGTTTATAATTACTATGATGTTCAACAAATTGAAGAATTTGTTGCTTTTAAGGGTGCTTATGAAGTTGCTTCTTTGATTGGAAAGTATGATGCTACTCTTTACAAATCTGAAAATTTTGCCATACTGAAATATTGTTATGATAATTATGCTTCTAATGCCTATGTTAAACCATATATTGAGGACTCCTCCGCTGTCCAAGAAGAGACTAGTATTTTGCAGGAGTCCAACTGTGAGCTCATTATTTGAAAAATATGATGAGGAGAGCGAAGAACAAAAGGAGGAAGAGCGGATTCGCTACCCGTTCCCACCTTCTAATGAGAGTAACTCTTCAACTCATACATTGTTTAATTTCCCTTCGTGCTTACCGAAGGATGATTGCTATGATGATTGTTATGATCCCGTTGATCCTTTTGAAATATCCCTTTTTGATGATGCTTGTGGCCAAGATGCCAATATGAATTATGCTTATGGAGATGAACTTGCTATAGTTCCTTATGTTAAACATGAAATTGTTGCTATTGCACCCACGCATGATAGTCCTATTATCTTTTTGAATTCTCCCTACTACACTATATCGGAGAAGTTTGCCCTTATTAAGGATTATATTGATGGGTTGCATTTTACTACTACACATGATGATTTTGATAGATGTAATATGCATGTGCTTGCTCCTCCTACTTGCAACTATTATGTGAGAGGAACTACATCTCCGCCTCTTTATGTTTCCAACATGATAAAATTGCAAGAACCTGTTTATACTATGCATTGGCCTTTACTTGGTGTGCATGAATTGTTCTTTTATGACATGCTGATGCATAGGAAGAGAGTTATACTTCGTCATTGCTTGATATATGTTACTTTGTGCTCACTACTAAATTACAAATCATTGTTAATCAAAATTGGCTTTGATATACCTTGGGATCCGGGTGGATTCATTACTTGAGCGCTATATGCCTAGCTTAATGGCTTTAAAGAAAGCGCTGCCAGGGAGACAACCCGGAAGTTTTAGAGAGTCCTTTATTTCTGTTGAGTGCTTTTATATAGTCTAAAAACAAAAAATAAAGAGGGGAACCCAAAACTTTTCAAAAAGGAAAGTGAAAGTGAGAAAGACAAGCATGTTGAAGTGGGGGAGCTCCTTGAACTTTGTTCATGCTGACGGAAACTTTGTGGATCTTAATTATAGAAACTTTTCATCAAAAATAATTATCCCCTTGTACAATTCCATTGTATTATAAAAATAATGTGCCAAGGTTTGCCTTTAGGATGTTTAGATTGCTTGTTGGTTTGTGTGGTGCAAGACAGAAACTTTGGCTGTAGTGCGTGATTTTACATTTTTTACTAGAACATCAAACGGTTCTGAAACTTTTTGCACTGTATTTATATACAAATTTTATGTTTTTCCTAATTTTGGCAGAATTGTTGGAGTAACAGAAGTTTGGTGAATGTTCAGATTACTATAGACTGTCCTGTTTAAGACGAATTCTGTTTTTGATGCATAGTTTGCTTGCTTTGATGAAACTATCAATTTCTATCAGTGGATTAAGCCATGGAAAAATTATATTGCAGTAGCTAAAATGCAAAAACAAAATATGAATTGTTTTGCAAAATTACTTAGAGTAGTGATTTGCTTTATTATACTAACGGATCTTACCGAGCTTTCTATTGAGTTTTGTGTGGATGAAGTGTTCGAAGATCGAGGAGGTCTCGATGTGAGGAGAAGGAGGAGAGGCAAGATATCAAGCTTGGGGATGCCCAAGGCACCCCAAGTAAATATTCAAGGAGACTCAAGCGTCTAAACTTGGGGATGCCCCGGAAGGCATCCCATCTTTCTTCAACAAGTATCCGTATGTTTTCGGATTCGTTTCATTCATGTGATATGCAAATCTTGGAGCGTCTTTTGCATTTAGTTTTCACTTTTACTTTATGCACCATGCTGGTATGAGATAGTCCATGGTTGATTTATAGAATGCTCATTGCACTTCACTTAAATCTTTTGAGTATGGCTTTATAGAATGTTTCATGTGCTTCACTTATATCATTTGAAGTTTGGATTGCCTGTTTCTCTTCGCATAGAAAACCGCCATTTGTAGAATGCTCTTTTGCTTCACTTATATTTGTTAGAGCGTGCGCATATCTTTTGTAGAAAGAATTAAAATCTCTTGCTTCACTTATATCCATTTAGAGAGATGACAGGAATTGGTCATTCACATGGTTAGTCATAAAATCCTACATAAAACTTGTAGATCACTGAATATGATATGTTTGATTCCTTGCAATAGTTTTGCGATATAGAGATGATAATATGTGGGAGGTTCTAGTAAATGGTTGTGTTTAGTAAGAATATTGGTGTTAAGGTTTGTGATTCCCGAAGCATACACGTATGGTCTCCTAACTATGTAACCAAATTGGCGCACATTGTATTTTGATTGTTTATCTTTGTGTGAAGGTCGGGGGCGCACAATGGTTAACTCCTACCAACCTCCCCCCTAGGAGCATGCGTAGTAGTACTTTGCTTCGAGGGCCAATAAACTTTTGCAATAAGTATATGAGTTCTTTATGACTAATGTGAGTCCATGGATTATACGCACTCTTACCCTTCCATCATTGCTAGCCTCTTCGGTGCCGTGCATTGCCCTTTCTCACCTCGAGAGTAGGTGCAATCTTCGTCGGTGCATCCAAACCTCGTGATACGATACGCTCTATCACACATAAGCCTCCTTATATCTTCCTCAAAACAGACACCACACCTACCTATCATGGCATTTCCATAGCCATTCCGAGATATATTGCCATGCAACTTCCATCATCATCATATGCATGACTTGAGCATTCATTGTCATATTGCTTTGCATGATCGTAAGACAGCTAGCATGAGGTTTTCATGGCTTGTCCATTTTTTTGATATCTTTGGTATGCTAGATCATTGCACATCCTGGTAAACTGCCAGAGGCATTCATATAGAGTCATATTTTGTTCTAGTATCGAGTTATAATATTGAGTTGTAAGTAAATAAAAGTGTGATGATCATCATTATTAGAGCATTGTCCCATGTGAGGAAAGGATGATGGAAGCTATGATTCCCTCACAAGTTGGGATGAGTCTCCTGACTTTATGAAAAATAAAAGAGGCCAAAGAAGCCCAAAAAAATAGGCCAAAGAAGCCCACCAAAAAAATAAAAAAATAAAAAATGAGAGAAAAAGAGAGAAGGGGCAATGCTACTGTCCTTTTACCACAACTTGTGCTTCAAAATAGCACCATGTTCTTCATACATAGAGTCTCTTGAGTTATCACTTTCATATACTAGTGGGAATTTTCATTATAGAACTTGGCTTGTATATTCCGATGATGGGATTCCTCAAATGCCCGAGGTCTTCATGAGCAAGCAAGTTGGATGCACACCCACTTAGTTTTAGTTTGAGCTTTCATACACTTATAGCTCCAGTGCATCCGTTGCATGGCAATCCCTACTCCTCGCATTGACATCAATTGATGGGCATCTCCATAGCCCATTGATTAGCCGCGTCGATGTGAGACTTTCTCCCTTTTGTCTTCTCCACACAACCTCCACCATCATACTCTATTCCACCTGCAGTGCTATATCCATGGCTTGTGCTCATGTATTGCGTGAGGGTTGAAAAAGCTGAAGCGCGTTCAAATGTATGAACCAATTGCTTGGCTGACACTGGGATGGGCATGAGGGGTACCTTGTGTTAAGAAAAGGGAGCATAAAAGACTATATGATTTTGTAGGGATAACGTTCTTTAGCATTGATATTTTGAAAGACATGATTGTTTGTTGGGACGCCCGAGTATTAAATTCTTTTATGTCAAATGATAGACTATTGCTTTGAATCACTCGTGTCTTAATATTCATGCCATGATTAGATTACATGATCAAGATTATGCTAGGTAGGATTCCACATCAAAAATTATCTTTTTTATCATTTACCTACTCAAGGACGAGCAGGAATTAAGCTTGGGGATGCTGATACGTCTCCGTCGTATCTATAATTTTTTATTGTTCCATGCCAATATTCTACAACTTTCATATAATTTTGGCAACTTTTTATACTATTTTTGGGACCAACATATTGATACAGTGCCCAGTGCCAGTTCCTGCTTGTTGCATGTTTTTTGTTTCGCAGAAAATCCATATCAAACGGAGTCCAAACGGGATAAAAACGTGCGGAGATTATTTTTGGAATATTTATGAATTTTGGAAAGTGGAATCAACGCGAGACGATGCTCGAGGGGCCCACGAGGCAGGGGGCGTGCCACAGGGGGGTGGGCGCACCCCTGACCTCGTGGACACCTCGCAAGGCGGTTGTTGCCCTTCTTTCGCTGCAATAAAGCTAATATCTGGAAAAAAATCATGTTCAAAGTTTCAATCCAATCGGAGTTACGGATCTCCGGGAATGTAAGAAACGGTGAAATGGCAGAATCTGGAATGCAGAAACAGAGAGAGACAGATCCAATCTCGGAGGGGCTCTCGCCCCTCCCACGCCATGGAGACCATTGACCAGAGGGGAACCCTTCTCCCATCTAGGGAGAAGGTTAAGGAAGAAGAAGAAGAAGAAGAAGAAGAGGGGCTCTCCCCCCTCGCTTCCGGTGGTGCCGGAACGCCACCGGGGGCCATCATCATCACCGCGATCTACATCAACACCTCCGTCGTCTTCACCAACATCTCCATCACCTTCCCCCATCTATCTACAGCGTTCCACTCTCCCGCAACCCGCTGTACCCTCTACTTGAACATGGTGCTTTATGCTTCATATTATTATCCAATAATGTGTTGCCATCCTATGATGTCTAAGTAGATTTTCATTGTCCTTTCGGTAATTGATGAATTGCTATGATTGGTTTAATTTTCTTATGGTTATGTTGCTGTCCTTTGGTGCCCATCATATGAGCGTGCACGTGGATCACACCATAGGGTTAGTTGTATGTTGATATGACTATGTATTGGAGGGCAAGAGTGACAGAAGCTTCAACCTAGCATAGAAATTGATGCATACGAGATTGAAGGGGGACCAATATATCTTAATGCTATGGTTGGGTTTTACCTTAATGAGCGTTAGTAGTTGTGGATGCTTTCTAATAGTTCCAATCATAAGTGCATAGAATTCCAAGTCAGATATGACATGCTAGCAGTGGCCTCTCCCACATAAAACTTGATATCGGTCTAGTAAAGTACTCAATTGCTTAGGGACAATTCCGAAACTCCTACCACCACTTTTCCACACTCGCTATACTAACTTTATTGCATCTTTATCTAAACAGCCCTAGTTTATATTTACGTGCTCTTTATATTCTTGCAAACCTATCCAACAACACTTACAAAGTACTTCTAGTTTCATACTTGTTTTAGGTAAAGCGAACGTTAAGCGTGCGTAGAGTTGTATCGGTGGTCGATAGAACTTGAGGAAATATTTGTTCTACCTTTAGCTCCTTGTTGGGTTCGACACTCTTACTTATCGAAATATGCTACAATGGATCCCCTATACTTGTGGGTTATCACCAGCCCTGGCCGCCTCTCTCTCTCTCTCTCTCTCTCTCTCTCTCTCTCTCTACTAAGGCCCATCGAGGCCCATTAGTTCCCCCGGGGTTCCGTTAACCCTCCGGCACTCCGGTTTTATCCGAAACTTCTCCGGAACACTTCCGATGTCTGAATATTGCCGTACAGTATATCAATCCTTATGTCTCGACCATTTCGAGACACCTCGTCATGTCTGTGATCTCACTTGGGACTCCGAACAAACTTCGGTCATCAAAACACATAACTCATAATACTAATCATCATCGAACGTTAAGCATGCGGACCCTACGGGTTTGAGAACTATGTAGACATGACCGAGACACATCTCCGGTCAATAACCAATAGTGGAACCTGGATGCTCATATTGGCTCCTACATATTCTACGAAGATTGAGGGAGTCCTGGACTAGGGGGTGTCCGGATAGCCGAACTATCATCATCGGCCGGACTCCAAGACTATGAAGATACAAGATTGAAGACTTCGTCCCGTGTCCGGATGGGACTTTCCTTGGCATAGAAGGCAAGCTTGGCGATACGGATATGTAGATCTCCTACCATTGTAACCAACTCTGTGTAACCCTAGCCCTCTCCGGTGTCTATATAAACCGGATGGCTTTAGTCCGTAGGACACAACAACAATTACAACAATCATACCATAGGCTAGCTTCTAGGGTTTAGCCTCCTTGATCTCGTGGTAGATCTACTCTTGTAATACCCACATCATCAATATCAATCAAGCATGACGTAGGGTTTTACCTCCATCAAGAGGGCCCGAACCTGGGTAAAACATCGTGTCCCTTGTCTCCTGTTACCATCCGCCTAGACCCACAGTTCGGGACCCCCTACCCGAGATCCGCCGGTTTTGACACCGACATTGGTGCTTTCATTGAGAGTTCCTCTGTGCCGTCGCAATCAGGAAGGATGTCTCCTCCCGTCTTTAAAGACGGTACCATTGCCAAAGGAGCTTTGGCCGCCGGTCAAGCTATCCGGCTAGGTGGTTTCCTTATGACCGCCTGTTCGGCCACCGCTTCGACGATGACCTCTCGGGTCATCAAAAGCGATCTTCGCATCAACTCGGAATTCGCCAAGCAGCTGGATCCAATGGAGCTCTCTTCCGTAAACGAGCTCTTGGATCGCATCGCCACCCTAGGAGTCTCTACAGACTACGATCAGATTGGGCTTAAAACCGATATGAGAGAAATTAACTCTCCCTAGGCTACCCACCATGTTGCTGTGGTAGAAGAACAACGTGGCGACTCTTCCCCTACGTTAAGAACCAGTTATGTCCGGATTCCCGATCCCTCCATGCCGGACTCCCGCAGAGGGACGGACGTCAATCGAGTACTAAACCTAAAGTCAGGCAGCGGACTAGATTCGTTGGACGACCTCCAGCAGTCCGAGCTTCCAAATCCGGAAATTCCTCAGCCTTTGAGCCTTAGATTGGGTGGGGTTCCGATTTTAGTTCCACCCGCCCACCCAAATACAAGCGATCTATCCCAAATACGGCAAGAGCCCGATGAAACAGTACATCATTACTGGGCCAGATTCCTCCTGGTTATGGACAGGATAAAGGACTGCCATGAGGAAAGCGCAATCTCTATTTTTTTGCAATAATTGCACGGACAAGGGAATTATGAACGCCATAAATCGTCGCAAGGTCACGCACTTCGCCGACCTGGCGACCGTAGTACGAAAGTATTGTGCGATGGAGAGTGCCTGGAAAACCGAAACTAGATTTTGGGACAATCCGGCCCTAAACACAACCTTAGTCCGGAATAAAAGGGTGCAGCATGCTCAAGCACCTGGGTCAAAAACCAAAAAGCAAAAAAAAAACCCAAAGGGTACGGATCCGTACTGGAGGGATGGCTCAGCGGACCCTGCAAAATCCACAATGTAGAAGGCGCCACTCCAACACATAGCCTCCGGGCATGTTGGATACTACGGCAGGTGGCCAAAAGTGGCGAAGGGCTTCTAGCCCCGGAAAACCAGCCCAACAGTACCAGTACGGTATCAACAGTCTTCGAGACTTTCGCATCAAATAATATGCGGAAACAAACAATCCGCAGCCTCGCCGAAGTCTACCAAGTAGCAACGACAAATCCATGGAGCGACACGGCCATCACCTTCAATGCCAGCGACGAACCTAAATTCCGAACAGCCCGAGCACCAGCCGCATTGGTCCTCAGTCCCATAGTGGACTGCTTTCGTCTTACCAAGGTACTCATGGATGGCGGCAGCGGATTAAACCTCATCTACGAGGAAACTCTCCAAAAAATGGAAATAGACTAGAGCCGCATTGAGCGAAGCAGCACAACCTTTAGAGGAATAATCCCTAGTCGGGAAGTACGCTGCACAGGAAAAATCACACTAGATGTGGTGTTCGGCTCGCCGGACAATTACAGGTCCGAGGAAGTCACGTTCCAAGTGGCCCCGTTCAGCAGCGGATATCACGCTCTATTAGGGCGAGAGGCATTCACAATTTTCCAAGCCGTACCCCATTACGGGTACATGAAGCTCAAAATGCCCGGGCCCAACGGAATCATCACTCTGGTCAGTGATCCGGACATAGCACTCCGCGCCGATAATAAGACAGTCGCGCTAGCCCTAGAGGCACTATCCGAAGCCCTAGCAGCATAAGAACTTACTGCACTACGCTCCACGGTGAATAGGGACGATGTGATACTCGATAAGAGATCTAAGTCCACATCTTTTAAACCAGCAGACGAAATAGTCAAATTCCAGGTCCACCCAATGGACCCCACAAAGACGGCCTCCATTGGGGCACAATTAAACCCTGATGTAGAAGCCGCACTACGAGAATTCCTTCGGGGAAATTGGGACATTTTAGCCTGGCACCCTTCAGATATGCCAGGAATCCCACGCAGGCTGGCAGAGCACAGCCTAAATATCCTAAAAGGATTCAAGCCAGTCAAACAGGCTCTTTGACGATTTTCCGAACCCAAAAGACAGGCAATGGGAGAGGAGCTAGCCAAACTATTAGAAGCTGGATTCATCAGAGATATAAAACATCCGGACTGGCTAGCAAACCTAGTAATGGTACCAAAAAAGGACAAATCCTGGCGCCTTTGTGTGGATTTTAAAGACCTTAATAAGGCCTGCCCAAAGGATCCTTTCCCCCTCCCCCGCATCGACCAAATCATCGATGCTACCGCGGGGCACGATTCATTGTGTTTTCTCGACGCATACTCCAGATACCATCAAATCAAGATGGTGGAAACAGACCAGGCCGCAACGGCATTCATTACTCCATACGGACCATTCTGCTTCAACACAATGCCCTTCGGACTTAAAAACGCCGGTGCAACATATCAGCGCATGATTCCGACATGTCTGGCTACCCAGATCGGAAAAACAGTGGAGGCATACATAGACGACATGGTCGTCAAGACCAAACACGTTGAAACTCTAATAGACGATTTGAGGCTCACATTCGACAACCTCCGAGCATATGACATTAAGCTTCACCCGGGGAAGTGCGTTTTCGGCGTACCAGCCAGAAAGCTCTTGGGCTTCATTGTATCCGGTAGAGGAATTGAAGCAAACCTAGCCAAGATCCGAGCTCTGTCACAATTGGACATCCCAAAAGACCTCAAACAAATACAAAAATTGACTGGATGTGTGGCGGCCCTAAGCCGCTTCATCTCCCGTTTGGGAGAAAAAGCATTTCCCCTTTATCGCCTCCTCAAGCGCACCGAACACTTTGAATGGGCGGACGCTGCCACAGTCGGACTCGAAGAAATAAAAGCCATATTGGCAACAAATCCGGTCCTGGCCGCGCCGAACTTGGACGAACCAATGTTGTTATATATCGCGGCAACACATCAAGTTGTAAGCGCAGTACTCGTCGTCGAACAAGAAACAGAAGGGCACAAATTCCCTCTTCAAAAACCAGTGTACTACCTATCCACTGTCCTAACTCCATGCAAGTCCCGGTACCCACATTATCAAAAGATAGCGTACGTGGTGTTCATGGCATCCCGGAAGCTACGACACTACTTTCAAGAGTGTTCGATAACAGTGGCCTCCGAAGTACCTCTCAACGACATCATAAACAATCGCGACGCGACGGGCAGGATTGCAAAATGGGCCATTGAGCTTTTACCATTTGATATAACCTACAAACCACGGCGAGCTATAAAGTTGCAAGTTTTGACTAACTTCGTCGCTGAATGGACTGAAGCCGAACTCCCTAAAGAGTACGGCGCATACTCCAATTGGATTATGCACTTTGACGACTCTAAAATGTTGGCCGGCCTGGGGGCTGGCGTCGTCTTGACGTCCCCAACCGGAGATACAGTCCAATACGTACTTCAAATAATGTACATAGACTCCAACAACGCTGCCGAATACGAGGCCCTTCTACATGGTCTCCGGATGGCCGTCTCGGAAATAGCAACCCAGAAGCAACCGCGCCACCTAACACGGAACATTCTGACACAGTCGGTGGCTCAGCCAATGAAATAACACCCTCAGCCCACGAAATAATGGTAGTAATCGCCCCATGGACGGAACCATTCCTAGCCTATTTAACTCGGCAGGAACTCCCCGAAGACCAAAATGAGGCCCGCTGCATAGTTCGGCGATCTAAAGCCTACAAGGTCCATGAGGGAGAACTTTATAAGAAAAGCACAACCGGAGTCCTTCAAAGGTGTATCTCCGAAGAGGAAGGGCGAAATCTCCTGGCTGAATTTCATGCCGGACTCGATGGGCACCACACCACAGCCCGGGCCCTTGTAGGCAAGGCCTTCCGTACAGGATTTTATTGGCCGACTGCCCGGGTAGATGCTCAGGACTTAGTCCAACGGTGCGTCGGCTGCCAGCTCTTTGCTAATCAAAGCCACATGCCACCCACCGCCCTCAAAACTATACCCATCACCTGGCCGTTCGCGGTCTGGGGGCTTGACATGGTTGGACCCCTTAAAGGGGGAACCCACAAGCAAAAATACCTATTGGTCATGGTGGACAAATTCACCAAATGGATAGAGGCCAAGCCAGTTAAAACGGCCGAATCCAGACCCGTGATAGACTTCATATCCGGGGTAGTACACCGTTATGGTATCTCTCATAGCATCATCACCGATAATGGCACGAATTTCACGGCCGACGAGGTTAAAATCTGGTGCAAAAACATGGGTATCAAGCTCGACTACGCTTCAGTCTATCACCCCCAAACTAACGGTCAAGTCGAACGAGCAAACGGTCTAATCATGAGCGGCATCAAACCCAGACTAGTGCGGTCCCTCAAGGAATCTAGCACGCACTGGGTAGAGGAGCTCGACTCCGTACTCTGGGGCTGCGGACCACGCCAAACCGCACTACCGGATTCACACCATTTTTTATGGTGTACGGCGCAGAGGTAGTTCTGCCCTGCGATATAATTCATGACTCACCTCGCGTGCGCATGTACGAAGAAATAGAAGCCGAGATGGATCGGTAGGACAGTTTGGACGCCTTAGAGGAGGAGCGGGACGTGGCAAAAGCTCGTTCCGCATTCTAACAGCAGCAGGCTCGAAGATATCAAAGCAGAGAAGTACGGGCCAAAACTTACAATGTTGGCGAACTTGTTCTACGCCTGCCGGACAAGAAAAAGGATAAACTTAAGCCCAAATGGGAAGGTCCCTTCATTATCGACCAAGCCCTAACTGGTGGAGCATACCGTCTACGTAACGCATCTGACAACCGACTCGAGCCGAACCCATGGAATGCAGCCCGTCTTCGAAGATTCTACGCCTAGCGCCGGACTCAGAGTTCGTCTCCCTCCTCCGTCCACCTTTTACATTTTCACTGTCTCTTGTCCCCCTCCTTCTTCCCACTTTTTTTAGTAAAAGCCTTCGATAGGCTGATTTGCGCATTGTTCGCACATGCTTGATGTGCTCCTAGCACTCATTATACCTGGGGGCTTCTTTAACAGAAGCTTATTTATACGGGCTTAATTCCCAACACATGTGTCATACTTCTGCATGTACCTTTTATTCACCATTATATGCATTGATATGACTTAAGTTTTGGCTAAGCTGAGCTACCTGGCTCCTGTGCTTACCCCTACGTTCCCGATTGTTCGGCTAGGAGGTAAAGGGAGCACCTCTGCGATTGTTACTTCTGGGTCAGCCGGATGTGTACCTCAGACTGGGTGAAGCCGAAAGCTAGCATTCTTAAGGGAATATTCGGTCGGTGACTTGAAAGATGATTTATTACTTATTTAACTTATCCGCCCCCAGATGCTTTTTCTGCTATCTTCGCAGTACGGACATGCACCTTAGGGCATGCCTCCCAGGGAAAGGAACCCCTAACGGAACTATTCTCCCTGGAAGATGTTTCTTACTAACCATGTAATATAACATAACTAGTTGGGCACTTGTCTGATAAAGCACTAATGACCCCTACGCCTGGTCTCCATGCATGCCCCGGTTTTTTTTTCATAACTAAGAAGGTATTCGGACACACTCCGGACTCTAGGGTCCCAAGGTTGAAGCGAAAAGGTCGGCAAAGACAAACAATCTACAATCCGCTAGAAGGCATTTTACATTCATTTTAAAATACATCATCAAATTGACTGATTGTACTCCTCTTCAATCCCGTCTAACAGGCTGTCTAATTTACAGTCCTGTTGGGAATACTTAGCGGCCAACTCTACTTGGCCGTACATTAAGCTCACAGGGATCTCCTTCCCATCGGGCCCCATAGGTCCGACCTCGGCCATGTGGTTCGGATCCGCCTTCTTGTACCACGTCTTTACCATGGCCCAGGCCTCCCTGGCGCCTTGACGGCAGGCTGATATCTTCCACAGACGGAAGCACTGCCATGCTCCCTGCAGCTTCTCGGCAAGTCCTTCAAGGCTTTCGGGTAGGGAGACGGATGGCCATAAGGCCTGGGCGATGCCATTCATCGCTTGCCGAACACGTTCGTGCAGTTGCATCAGCTCGGGGAGTTGGTCACCCGTTGAACCGGGCATTTCCTCTGCAGGGCGACCTGTGAGCACACCTAAAGACACATTTCTGTCAATCGACTTCCTCACCGAACTCTTCTTTTCAAAGGAGTTTGCTCAAGCACTTACTATAAATGCCGCGATGAAGCCGCTGATTCTCCTTCACGGAGCCAGACAGCTGGGCCCGAACACCTTTCAGCTCTTCTCCCAGCTGGGTGTGGGCATCTTGGAGCTTGTGTCTCTCCTGCTGCACCTTCATAAGCACCCTCTCGCCGGCCTTCAGCTGGCGCAGTAGCTGTTGCTTGTCCGGATCTAGTCCGACACCCTCTGCAATATTATTGTCAGATTTACGCACACGCCACACTTTATTAACTACTTATCTTTTCGAAGTATGTATTACCAGCGGGGGTCTCTGTAGCTCCCCCTGTGGTGGACAGTGCGGCCTCAAGTTGGGCCTTGCACTCTTGAAGCTCCTGGGACAGGTGGGTATTCTTCTTTGTAAGATCCTGCATAACGAATGATCCTTAAATCAGTTATTCTAACTATTTTAAGTCTCGGGGGCTACTGGCATATATAACTACTAAAATTCCTTACCCGTATGTCCTTCACATACTGCTCCGTGGCTCTGGTTAAACCATCTTGAGCAGCACGGAGGTGCGCGTCTCCCGCATTAAAGGCATTCAACGCCTCCGGGGAGAAACACGCGTCACGAAGAACTGTCCGGCGACGCCTGTGATTCATGGCGCTCTCCACCTCAGACCTGGTGGCGGACAACCTGTCGGCATCCTCCGTCGGAGGAGCATCCGGCTCATGCCTTGTGTTCGCCTCCCCTTCTAGACCACGCGTTGGAGCATGGCTGGCAGAGGCTTGATTGGCAACCTCTCCGGACACTGTCCGGCGAGCGCTCTTTCTCCTGGAAAAGTCATGAGCATTAATAAAACTCCTAGGGATCTTTCCCTTAAAAACGGCGGTGCGCCGTACCATTGCGGTGACGTTTCGATTCACGCCGCACTCCTCTTCCGCCTGCTGGGCTGAGCTGACCCTTGTTGGTCAGCCGCCGCGGGTTCGGCTTCCCGCCTTAAAGACGCCTCCTGTGATGCACCATCGGTATATGATGGTCAGAAATGAGCATGGATCAAATGATGATGCCAGGACTTCGGTCGTAGTCACCTGGGAAGCTGGAGATAAACCGGGGTAGTCAGCCGTAATGGCGACTAGAGCATTATCCATGCTAAGTTGGTGGAACACCCCGTCAATCAGCTCCACCTTTATGTCCGGATCCTCTTCGGAGGCCGGATCAAGGGATCGTCCTGGATCCTCGGGCTGTGGAGTCAGGCTTTGAATGCCCTCCACGTCCCGGCGCAGCTCCTGCGTCAACATCACAAAGTAAGACACTTAACTTTGGAAATACGGATCGGATAGATAAACGTCCGCTTACCCAGCTCCGAGGGTTATTCATGGAGAATCCATTCAATGGACTCATGCGGAGGAAGTCCTCCTTCTCCCCCTTATACAAGCCGGACAGGATCTTTACTAGATCGGTGGCCGATCCCGGCCCTTTGCGGCCATGACGGGTGGCGTCATCTTCCCCGTTAAAATCCCACATGGGGTGGCCCCTATATTGGAGCGGTTGCACCCCTCGCATAATGCACGTGGCCATGACTCCAATCATGGTCAAGCCGGAGTGGGCCAGTAACTTAATCCGGCCCATCAGATAATGGACGCTCCCATCATCCTCCCGTTGAGGGCTCCGCGGGCGCCAACTCAGGTGTTTCTTCAAGGGAGCGTTGCTGAACTCCGGGAGGCCGATCCGAACTGGATCCGGCAGAGGGGCGTCCTCCATATAGAACCATTCCGAAGGCCAGTCTTTGGACGCCTTCTTCGGGGTACCGGATAGATATCCGGTCCCGGCGATGCGCCATATTTCGGCTCCGCCCACTTGATATATCGACCCCTCGTGAGAACGGGGAACGAGGCAAAACAATCTCTTCCATAGCGCAAAATGGGGCTCGATGCCCAAGAACAACTCGCAAAGAGCTACAAAGCCCGCGATGTGCAGGATGGAGGCAGGCATAAGGTGGTGAAGCTGGAGTCCGTAGAACTCCAAGAGCCCCCGGAGAAACGGATGTATGGGAAATCTGAGTCCCCTTATTAGGTAAGGGACGAAGCATACCCGCACTCCTTTGGAAGGGTTGGGGGCGCTCTCCGCCTGCTTTCCACCCCTGAAGGTGGCCAGTCCGGATCGAACTGGAACCATGAAGGCTGGGGAAGATATCCCTCGGTTTGGAGCGTCACTAGCTCACTGTGTGGAACTGAGCACCTCCCCCAATTTCCCGACTGAGGGCTGGGAGCGCGAGAGGAGGAGCCGCGTCGACTATCCATGATGGAATGGATTTTTTGTCAGAGGCGCTTCGATGAGTTCTTTGCGGAAGGAGAATGGTGTGAGTTGGATCTAGATCCTCGCCTCTCTTATAGGCGGCTTGTTCGCACGGCTAGGGGGTAAAACGTAAAAATGCCCTGGCTTTTTGCATACATACGACACGTGGAAGAGGGCCATTATTGGGCGTAGAAGCCGAGGAGCGCAACATTTATAAGGAAGTTGGACACTATTCGGCAGGTACATGAAATTTGAAGGAGAACCCGCCTTGCAATGCCGAAGACAATATACGCGCCGGATTCGTCGTCATTGAAGCCTGGTTCGGGAGCTACTGAGGGAGTCCTGGACTAGGGGGTGTCCGGATAGCTGAACTATCATCATCAGCCGGACTCCAAGACTATGAAGATACAAGATTGAAGACTCCGTCCCGTGTCCGGATGGGACTTTCCTTGGCGTAGAAGGCAAGCTTGGCGATACGGATATGTAGATCTCCTACCATTGTAACCGACTTTGTGTAACCCTAGCCCTCTCCGGTGTCTATATAAACCGGATGGCTTTAGTCCGTAGGACACAACAACAATTACAACAATCATACCATAGGCTAGCTTCTAGGGTTTAGCCTCCTTGATCTCGTGGTAGATCTACTCTTGTAATACCCACATCATCAATATCAATCAAGCAGGACGTAGGGTTTTACCTCCATCAAGAGGGCCCGAACCTGGGTAAAACATCGTGTCCCTTGTCTCCTATTACCATCCGCCTAGACGCATAGTTCGGGGCCCCCTACCCGAGATCCGCCGGTTTTGACACCGACAAAGATGTTTATTAGTCAAACCGCATAACAACATACGTTGTTCCCTTTGTCATCGGTATGTTACTTGCCCGAGATTCGATCGTTGGTATCATCATACCTAGTTCAATCTCGTTACCGGCAAGTCTCTTTACTCGTTCTGTAATACTTCATGCCACAACTAACTCATTAGTCACAATGCTTGCAAGGCTTATAGTGATGAATATTACCGAGAGGGCCCAGAGATACCTCTCCAAAATACAGAGTGACAAATCCTAATCTCGATCTATGCCAACCCAACAAACACCTTCGGAGACACCTGTAGAGCACCTTTATAATCACCCATTTACATTGTGACGTTTGGTAGCACACAGGAGCGGAGACAGGGGGTGCGAGCAGGGGTCAGACACCCCCCATCGCCTCGCCCCCCTAATAGGCTTTGTTAGGTTCTAAGTATAGTACTGTAGTAGTTTAGACGTATATGTATATCTGGCTGACCTGTCGTAGTTATACTTTATTTAGAGCTAATGGCCTAGCATGCCAACTTCCCAGCCCAAAGGCCCAAAGCATCGCTGATCGCTAGGTTATACATAGGCGTCAGGATTACATCCGGCCGTCAGATCGAGCAGTTAATTTCCTATCCTTTCCATAATTATGTTCGTGGCTTCTAGCTAGGTCTGCTAGCTCCCTACGTTCTTGCGTTGTAGCTCGTCATAGTGTCACTTCTCGGTGTTCTTGCGGCTTCCGCCGTTGTCATTGTCGCACAGCCGCACAGAGCAGAGGGCAGTACACTCCCAGGGAAATTGAATCTATGAGAGAGATCAGATCTACTGGTCTGTAATACCGGCGTCACACATAATAAACAGATAAAGTTCCAAGGAATCAAGGTACGCCACTGGTAAATAGTAATCCATGTGAATCAGTACAAATTCGTTTCAAACCAATGATTTATTTTACTAATTAGGTAAGATTGTAATTTAGAAATCTGATTTCACATCTTGTTTATTATTTCATGGAAAATAGATTCATTTTACAAACTCATTTGCTTCGAGCTCAAATATCACTGAGAATACAACTTGAGGATCAACATATTCCGTGATAATTCAATCTTAAGTTATTACCAAACATATGTTTCCATTCATATCAATTCTACTTTTGAGACTATATTTTTGTGTTGTGTCTCTGAAACGATTATTGTATTTCTCGCCCCCCCCCCAGTCTGTATTTCTCGCCCCCCCCCCCAGTCTAAATCCTGGCTCCGCCCCTGGTAACACACAAAGTGTTCCTCCGGTATTCGGGAGTTGCATAATCTCATAGTCTGAGGAACATGTATAAGTCATTAAGAAAGCTGTAGCAATGAAACTGTAACGATCATAATGCTAAGCTTCATGTCCATCACATCATTCTTCTACTGATGTGATCCCATTCATCAAATGACAACACATGTCTATGGTTAGGAAACATAACCATCTTTGATTAACGAGCTAGTCAAGTAGAGGCATACTAGGGACAATATGTTTTGTCTAAGTATTCACACATGTACTAAGTTTCCGGTTAATACAATTCTAGAATGAATAATAAACATTTATCATGAAATAAGGAAATAAATAATAACTTTATTATTGCCTCTAGGGCATATTTCATTCACCTCAATATTCCATTGCTCCCTGGCAATCATAATATTTTCTATCAATTATTTTACTTCTTCTAGAGTAAGGGACATAAAGCGTCCAGCTGCACCTGAATCAAGGATATATTTAGATTCATCATTAATCCCATGATAGAATATATGAAGTATCACATATTCTGCAAGAACCATGATAGGGCAAAGATTCAAGAGTTTAGAATATCCCCCCTCCCCCCAAGCTGCATATAGGCTATCTCTGTTTTACTGGACAAAAGAAGTGAGATCACTTCTGAATTTTGCTATTTTAGAGCAGGAGAAAAATTTAGCCATAAACTTCTCTCCACACAAATTCCAACTCGTTGTGTTGCAATATTACAATGTGTTATACCATTATTCTACCTTTTCAGAGAAAACTTGAAGAGTTTCGATAAAATAAATTCCCGGGACACATCTTTAAAAGTCGCACATAAAGCATCAAAGAACATAAGGTGTGCTTGAGAGTCTTCTTCCTTAGTCCCTACTGAAAAGGCATGCTTTTCGACTTCTGAATAAGATCGCGGTCAATCGAATACTTAGTAGCATAATTCGTAGGATAGACTATGGGAGATCTTGAACCCATATATAGAGCACAATACTCCCTCATAGATTTTTTCCTTTCTGAGTAATCGTCATTTCTGCAAATAAAAGTATTAAGCTTAGTAGTTTGATTTTTTGGTATTTTTCTAATAATGGAGCGTGAATCTCTAATGGAAAACGTTGAATATAATCTAGCAAATAAGTCTTCCAAGAATAAGTAGAACCCTGTCGATAACTGAAAGTATCTACAACAACAACACATGCAGATCAGTTATAAAACAAAAACTCTGCGCTTCACTCCCTCACAACCGTGCGAGAAAATAATCGATGGCATGTAATCCACACATGATGGAGTAGCACATTCGTGTAAGTATCCTAAAATAAATATCGTCCCAACTAAGAGCGGAGGAGAGTATTTATGAGCAAAAATTTTGTCACACAAAAGTTGTCACAACTCTTATGTGAAGTAACTCCTTGTGATTCTATAGAAGCTATTAGTGTTCCAAGATTCAAATAAACTAGAATAGTGAATATGATGAGATGGTTGCAGCGAGAATAATAACGACTTGGAAGTAAAGAGCATAAAGTAAAGACTGAAAATAAAAGTGTTTTGCTGCAGTTGATAAATTAGGTGCACAGAGATTTTTGATCATGGTATACCTCAAGTGTGCCAGTTCAATGGTAATCCCAGTTACCTTGTATCGTGAGTTTAATATTTCATTTGGTTGTTCTGCAGGAGGATCACCCTAGAGTTATGGAACTCCTCCTCGCGGGATTGTATTCCACACTATGGTCCTGCTTCGACGTTGCCACAGTGTGGCCGTCTCCACAATCAAGGTAGTTAAACCGGAACCATGCATTACATTCGGTAGATAACTATTATCTCATATTATATTTGGTCCTCATAAATGTCTCCAGCTGTCACGTCGGAGGGCATAGACTCTCTAAACAATATGTGTTATCTGTGTAGGTCTTTAGATCATGTTGCCTGAGCCCTTAAATTGGACAACATGCATAACGTTCACCATAACAACTTACTAGACAAATCATAATACTACAAATACGAATGAAAACATATAGGATAGTCACAAATGAATCTTACCGTTCACCTACATGCATATCCCATGCCTAGGGGAAATTACTCACATCGGAAGAGAATAACCAATCATCCTAGAGAATAAATCCATGAAAGTCATATCGATAATACTGTGAAGATCCACAATAAGATGAAATGATTAAAAAAGTCTCAAAAATCCAGATGAGTATGAATAGAGTTATACACACTAATCTTACAACTTGGAATTCCTCTTACAATGGTAGTGATGAAATTAAAATGAGTATGGAGGTGGATGAAAAAAACTAGAAGGATCTCCGGTGGTTCTTCTTCTCCGGATATCTTCTCTCTCTAGATGCATTGGCGGCGGCTAGGTATCTCTGGTGATGTGATGCCCTTTACGAATTCCTGGATTTATTTCGGGCTCCCGGCGATGTTCATTCAGTGGGAGGGGACGTTCGTGTGAACTGCGAGGCGCTGCTACCTCTTGAGCACTGCGTTGGATTTCCCTGAAGAGGAGAGGATGATGCAGTAAAGTAGCGTAAGTATTTCCCTCAGTTTTTGAGAACCAAGGTATCAATCCAGTAGGAGACTACGCACAAGTCCTTCCTACCTACACAAAACGATAGCAACTCGCAACCAACGCTTAGGGGTTGTCAATCCCTTCACGGTCACTTACAAGAGTGAGATCTGATAGAGATAATATTTTTGGTATTTTTGATAGATAGATGCAAAGTAAAAAGTAAAGGCAAAGTAAAAAAATAAAGCAAGTAAATAAAGTGATATAGATTGATATGATGTGAATAGACCCGGGGGGCCATAGGTTTCACTAGTGGCTTCTCTCGAGAGCATAAGTATTCTACGGTGGGTGAACAAATTACTGTTGAGCAATTGACAAAATTGAGCATAGTTATGAGTATATCTAGGCGATGATCATGTATATAGGCATCACGTCCAAAACAAGTAGATCGAAACGATTCTGCATCTACTACTATTACTCCACTCATCGACCGCTATCCAGCATGCATCTAGAGTATTAAGTAAAAACAGAGTAACGCCGTAAGCAAGATGACATGATGTAGAGGGATAAATTCATGCAATATGATAAAAAAAACCCCATCTTGTTATCCTCGATGGCAACAATACAATACGTGCCTTGCAACTCTTTCTGTCACTGAGTAAGGACACCGCAAGATTGAACCCAAAGCTAAGCACTTCTCCCATTGCAAGAACTACCAATCCAGTTGGCCGAACCAAAAAGATAATTCGAAGAGACTTGCAAAGATAACTCAATCATACATAAAAGAATTCAGAGAAGAATCAAATATTTTCCATAGATAATACTGGATCATAAACCCACAATTCATCGGTCTCAACAAACACACCGCAAAAAGAAGATTACATCGAATAGATCTCCATGAGAGAGGGGGAGAACATTGTATTGAGATCCAAAAAGAGAGAAGAAGCCATCTAGCTACTAGCTATGGACCCGAAGGTCTGAAGTAAACTACTCACACTTCATCGGAGGGGCTATGGTGATGATGTAGAAGCCCTCCGTGGTGGATGCCCCCTCCGGCGGAGCTCCGGAACAGGCCCCAAGATGGGATCTCGTGGATACAGAAAGTTGCGGCGGTGGAATTAGGTTTTTGGCTCCTGTTCTGATCGTTCGGGGATACGTAGGTATATATAGGAGGAAGGAGTATGTCGGTGGAGCTCCGAGGGGCCCACGAGGTAGGGGGGCGCGCCCAGGGGGTGTGCCCTCCACCCTCGTGACCTCCTCGGACACTTCTTGGAGTAGGGTCCAAGTCTCCTGGATCACGTTCGGTTGGAAAATCACGATCCCGAAGGTTTCATTCCGTTTGATATTCTGTTTCTTCAAAATACTAAAAAAGGCAAAAAACAGCAATTCTGGGCTGGGCCTCCGGTTAATAGGTTAGTCCCAAAAGTAATATAAGAGTGGAAAATAAAGCCCAATATAGTCCAAAACAGTAGATAAAGTAGCATGGAACAATCAAAAATTATAGATACGTTGGAGACGTATCAGGCGCCTACGGTGACTTCATAAAATCTCAAGATGTTATGACGGCTCAGTCTCTCGGAGGTGCTCATAGGGGCAGGGTGTCCATGCGTGTGTTCACAGGGTTGAGTGTATGATCGTGTATGTGAGCAACTTCGATTGTACCGTGTTCAAGAGAAAGTTGCTCCTAAGGTGGTGCCACCGGATCGTCATACGACCGCCTGTACGAGCGGAAGTATGGTTGGCCGTCTTAAGCTCTCATGCGCCTGATGATGAATCCCCCAACATGGAAGTTGCTCCATTTGGCTCAATTTGGAGTAATGCACCGTGATTCCCTTCCATATGTGGTTTTACCTGTCAAACAATGAAAAAACAAGTTTTCTTCTCTCTCGAAGGATTGGCGTTAGAAATAACTGAGAAATGACAAAAACCCGATGAAAACCAAGTCAAGACTCCTTACAAAAAGCCACAAAAATCTAGAGCCATCAAGTTGGATTGTTGGGAGGATGTGGTAATGGTGTCAAGGAACAATGATGATCGCTCGTGCTACACCTTCATGCTTTGTAAGATTCATGATCTTGTGAGAGACCATTTAACTTGTATCAATCTGCCGACGATGTTGTCCCACTTTGTCATTGTAATTGTAACATATTATTATTGAGCAATATAGGTTTTCACATATAATCGCTAGGCAAATGTATTTTTTTAATAAAAGAGGGGGGCACCCTCCGATTTCATTAATGAAACCAAAAGCATCCAGACACTACTAGATAGGTTCAAAGAAAAACATAAGCGAAAAGGAGTTTAAACGACATCTAATAGCCATATTACTAGGGTCAAAAGCCCTAGATGTGTATGAAAACAAAATATTTCTACTTTGAAGATATTTCCTCTCATGTGTGTAATTCAAAAGATATCCTCCCACAGAATCTTTGTTCCCAACATTTACTCACGTATCATACTCCCTCGGTATCAAATATAAGACGGTTCTCCACATTATCACAGTGTCAAAAACATCCTATATTTGATGTTATGTGTGTAGCAGATGTTTCACATGACCTACGAGAGGTTCTAGCAAACGAGCGTAATCCTGCCCTTGGGACGATGTAAGATGGCTATA
Organism: Triticum aestivum; assembly: GCF_018294505.1. Lineage (NCBI taxonomy): Eukaryota > Viridiplantae > Streptophyta > Magnoliopsida > Poales > Poaceae > Triticum > Triticum aestivum. The sequence continues at coordinate 529,506,672 of NC_057795.1, forward strand.
TGCCTTTTCTAAAAAAAACATTCTAATATTTTATTTTGATAAATTGAAAGAATGGCGTTTCTCATCCAAACTGCTGCTGCTGCAGAAGGAGAGGGGGTGGCGAATTGGAGCAGACAGCCGGGTCAAAACTCAAAAGAAGGAAAGGAGAACACCAGCAGCAGCAGCCCACAGACCACAGGGCAGTCCTCCCGTGAACCCACCACACCCGCACCGCACCGTAGTCCAAACCCAAAAGCCACACGCAGAATGCTCCGCCGCCTCTCCAGCGCCGCCGCGGGCGGGCTCCGCCGCTCCCTCTCCTCGTCCCCGGCCGCCTCGCGGCCCCCGTGGGCCCTCATCCAGCTCACCAACGTCGACAAGTCGGGGGCGCCGGCGCCGGGCGCGACCCTGCACCTCGACGCGCCCCCGTTCGTCACCGGCCTCACCGTCCCCGCCCACTTCATCCACCCGCGCCCCCTCCCCGACCCCGCCACCGGCGTGTTCGGCTCCGTCCCGGGCCACGTCGCCGCCGTCAGCAGCGACGGCCTCCTCCTCGTGCGCTTCTGGGAGTCCCGCTTCCAGTTCGACGTCCCCGCCACCGGCGAGTCGATGCTCTGCGCGATCCGCGACATGTCCTTCTTCACCGGCATGGACATCAACCCGGAGGTCACGCGCTTCGTCTGCAACCCGCTCAGCGGCGAGCTCTACCGCCTCCCGGACCTCGACGGCACCAAGAGGACCACCATGTACCAGCACCTCGGCCTCCTCACTCAGTCCCAAGGCGGGCACGGACCGCCTGACAGGTATGCCGTAGCCGAGATGTTTACCATCGGCGGCAGGGAGGATGAGGAGAGCTTCGTCTTGCGGCGGTTTCTCTCGGAGACGGGGAAGTGGGAAAAATTGCTGGGCTTGCCGTCCCCATTGCCTGCCGGTCGGCGGATGCACATCGACAGCGCCGTGGTGCCCTTCGGCGACCGCTTGTGGTGGATCGACGAGAGCTGGGGCGCCATCTCGGTGGACCCGCTCAGCGAGAGGCCGGAGCTCCGGTTCATCCCGCTGCCCAGAGGGAGCGTGCTGCCTGACCTCGAAGGTGTGGTGTTCATGAGGAAACTTCAGCGCTACCGACGTATGGGGGAAAGTGAGGGGAAGATGCGCTACATCGAGGTGTCCAAAAAGAAGCCCTACGTGGTCAGCTCCTTCTCCCTCGACGACGGTGGCAGCTCCTGGACGCTGGACCACGAGGTGGCGTTCACCACAATTTGGGATGATGAACCCTTGAAGGAGATGCCGGCGATTGGCGCAATTGACCCACTCAACAGCCATGTTGTGTACCTTGTGTGCGGCAACCAGCTTCTTGGCGTGGACATGGAGAAGGAGAAGATAACAGGGAGCTCTCGTCTAGCTATACCCAGTGTCCCCATCCTACCATGTGTCCTCCCGACGTGGCTGGAATCAAGCCAGATTCCCTCTGCAGGTACTAACACTTCCCATCTTCTTGATCAGTTGTTTGTTTGAGCTATCAGCTATGGAAGTGGTGAAGATGATTATACTCTGCAATTGTTAAATTAGGCACCTTTCATCGTATCTTCTGAAATTATGTGCTTGCAGTCCTCTCTTCTATATACAAATTGTGCTAGAATTTGGGATTAAATAATTGAGATGTTTTTGAGGAACTGTAATTCTCCCTTTCTATTGTGGTCAACTACAACTAGATATAAGAGGAGAAGTGCATCCAAGCAAGGAAGAATAGAGTATACTATACAATTGTCAGATTGGGCACATTTTGTTTTAACACATCTTCTGAAATTGGGTGCTTGGAAGCTCATGTAGGGTCCTCTGCATATAAATTCTACGTACTATAATTTTGTTATAAATTGGGTGAATTCGAGGAACAATATTGATTGTAGCCTTTCTATTGTGGTCCACCATTGCTAAATAGAAAGGGACATAGCCGTAACAAATAAATAAGAAGGGAGAAGTGCAGCCAAGATACTGAAAGGCTGAGTCTGTTCTAGTCTGTTCATTTGTATCTTCTTATTTTAATGCATTTTAAACCCCATCAGATTGGGCCAAGCTCATCCTAGTGGCAGGCACAGCTCCTGTCACTTGTGACTGCCTATTTTTGTTACATTTTTTTTGTGACTGCTCGGCTGTGTGCATCCAAGGACGCAGAGGCCAGGAGGTTTGAACTTCCTTTTCAATAAAAATATGGAGAAGATATCAGCCTATTAACTTGTGTTGCTAGGTAAAGGTTTCCCTGATACTTCAGTGAGTTGTCATGCCTGCTGCATCCTATAACAATGATTCCATTATGTTTATCTCAGTATCTGAATCATGTCGATGTTTAAATATTTAAAACATACTTTATAATGTATACTAGCCTTCCTCTCATGCATAATGTGGACATGCTCCCCGACCATTGCTGCTGGGAGCTTGATGGCATCTTGCCGCACGCCCTTCCCTTTTAATGCTGCTCCTTAGAGATCTACACCACCTTGTATTATCATTTTGGACCAGTGATTGCTGTATCCATGTTTTTGGAAGTGTCATGTCACTTCACCCATATCGTGTATCAAAACAGCGTAGGGAACATGGTATTTTTTTATATTGTTTTGATTCGACACTTATGCATTTCATTCATCTAATTACTGTAACCTGTTCTGCCATTTCAAGCCATATATACTATTCAGAGAAATGTATACAATGTAATTGACTGTTTATTCTTGTTTGCATGGTTGAAGATTGGAGCAAGAAGACCGCTGTGAAAAGGGAGGCATCGCCTGACATGGTCAAAAAGGAGACTTTGCGTGTAGAAGTAGAGCTGATGAAGTGAAGTGTACCAGCTAATTCCTATCTTGGTACTTTCGCATAACCTATCTTCATGTATTGTCCATCACAGTCCATTTCTCTTGCAGTGTCAGCAGTGTGTTATTTGGAAAAATAAGTACTATTTGGTGCATATGTCTGCCAGCTGCCAATTCTATTGAGTAACACTAGTTTTTAATTCACCTGAGCGATTTATTATTACAAATTTGAAGTTCAGAGTGTGAAAACACGGTGATGACGGTAGTTGAGGTTAGCAGATACCCAGATATTTGGTTATGATGAGCCATCTTCATTCATTATGGTGAAATGTTATCAGCAACTGATCTTTGCTAAACTGTTCCAAAGATTATGGTGAACCCTCTTGCTTCATTTATTGTTGCAACAGTAAATAAACAAAGCATATTGCAGCGTTCATATGGCATCTCATTTTTGTAACTGTTCCAAAACAATGTGGATGGGAATGTGCTTGTACTGTTATTTATGTCTGAACTCATGTTTCTGTTTACTTGTACTTAAATGGAGCTCAAGAAGAAAAGGGTATTCCCTCCATCGGAGTATTCAGATGTCCCTAGTGTTTAATCCGTTTTCGAAATTACTGCAAAGAGATTGGCGAGACTCATGTTTACAATTTACTATGCAGGTATCTCTAAATTGTCAGATAAGATTTGGAAGCCTAGGATGGTAGTTTCCTGACATCTCATTTTGGGGACTGCTGTGAGACTCATGTTTACAACTTGCTCAACCACACTTTGGGCAAAATCTGATGGGTGTTTTACATATTTTTGGCCTTGTTTTACATGGCTCAGTGTCATGTCCTTTTAACTTTGGATGGATCAGTAATGGTATCTTTTAGAGGGTGAAGTTAGAACTGTTAGTGTGTTGGCTTAGAATGTTCTGGTGTCTTGTTCTAGTGTGTTGGCTCCTGGAGTTTAGCTTAAACGCTGGCATTGTGAATTTGTGATGGCGAGATGAACTTGTATTCTGGAGAGGTTTATTAAGCTGATTGCAGTGTTGCTGATCTTGGAGACTTGGAACCCTGGCGTGCTATGCAATGGATAACTCAGAGCTGTATGCTTGCTCCGTGCTAGTATTTTCCCCTTCATCTAAGGTACTGTGAGTTTTGAGCTGTAAAGATGGTAAGCTACTTAGATAGTGCTTCCTTCCGTTGGTCCATGTGCCCAAACTGTCCATTTTTACTGCTACGTGGTTTCTTCAGTTTTGGCATTTTATTTGGCAACTATTTCAAATGCCTTTGCTGGAGTTTCTGAAAATTAGGTTGACTTAAAACTTCCTGGCTGAGTTTTCTTTTTTTCTTTTTGGAGTCCTTAACTAAAGTCGAGTGTGGGAAGCAGGGAAGAGGAGTAGGATCGTACGGATGACACGTCTGGTTCTAGCGGGTAACCGTTGAATAGATAGCTTCATGTCAGGGTGATAGCCGTGCACCTACAAGTAACCATGGAGACGCTTCGCCAAGCATTTCATCGCTATGGTACGTGCTGTGTGCGTGCGAGATGGTTTTTGAAGGGAGATATTGTGCTGAAGTCTACGTGCAGTTTCGTTGCTAGCGGGATGCGGCTCAAGCTTGCGAGGCCCAAGATGGTCGGGCTCTCTACGACAGCTGGGTGTTTGGTTGCCTCCAGGATCTCCCACCAGATCGAGTGCCAAGAAAAACGTGTTTGATTGCAACAAGGAGGCCTGGCTCGCATAGGCATGAACCTTAAAGCAACCCGGAGCCTGGCTCTCTTCAAACCCTCGAAATCAGCAGTTTTCAGCGAGTCAGGCCGAGTGCGGCGCAAATGGGAGGTTGTGCGCTCGTGATGGTGCAAGGGGAATCGAGTGGAGATGGCGGGAGATGGAAATCGACCGAGGCGGGATGGCGCGAAATCTAGCCTCTCCACCTCATTTACTTGGTCACCACTAGCTCTAGGATAAGCACTTCCTCTATTCTTAGCACTGATGGCGGCGGCGACCAGATCTGCGCGAAGCGGCGACGGTGGAGGCGACAACATCACTCTTCGACAGCAGGAACTGCTTCTCCCCTTCCTCTTGGCCATCATCTGGTCCTCCTCAACGCAGCCATGCCCCCCTTCCTCGTTGTGGTCTCTGAAGCCGGTAAGAAACATGGAACCCCCTCCCCTTTATGTGCATATTGTTTGTTAGGGTGTTAGGCAAGTTGTAGGATCGATTTTCCCATTGCTCACCGCACCATTGATGTCGTGTAATGTATGAACGAACAGACGAAGCTGGTAGTTCAGGCAACAACACTGATAGTTGTGATTCAGGCATGGGCCTTATTGATCCACAAGAGAGATGTTAGTCGTGGTGACAAGCCTGTCATCTGTTATGCTGCAATATTAACCCGTGATCAGGAGGGGATATCGAATTTGAACTACATCCACAACTGCAATGACACAGAGACTCTGTGGTTGCTTGAATGAAAAGAGCACGTTTTGCCACACTTGTGTAGACCTTCAGAAGCAGGGGGCTGCTACGAGATATCATTCACACTAGTGTGGAAGAGCAAGTTGCCATGTCCCTCCATATTGTCGGTCATAACCAGAGGTTCAGGGTTATCCACAACACGTTCAGGAGATCAATGGAGACCATTTACAGGTACTTCAGGCAAGCGTTGTACGTTGTTGACGAACTCAGAGGAGAGATGATCAGGTCACCAACCGGACGGACTCCTAGCAAGATTCGCACTAGTCCAAGATGGTATCCATATTTCAAGGTGAGCACTGACAGTATGTAGTTCATGCCTTAACATGCTTGTATTGTACTGCTATAGCCATAACATCATATTTTCATGCCATTTCAGGATTGCATTGGGGCAATAGATGATATTCATGTCATTACTAGAGTGTCGATGTCACAATCTACATCATACAGGGGGAGAAAGCACTACACAAGCCAGCGTGTTCTTGTAGCTATTGACTTCGATATGAAGTTGACATATGTGTTGGCTGATTGGGAAGCATTAGCACATGACACTAACATTCTAAATGACAGCATGAGTATACCTGATGGCATCAATATCCCCGATGGTAAGTTCTACCTACGAGATGCCGGCTATGCATGCCAGGAGGTGTTCTTCCACCCTTCAGGAAAACCAAGTACCATCTGAATGAGTTCGCTAGTAGGAACTATCCTAGGACTCCACATGTACTGTTTAATCTTAGACACTCTAGCCTTAGAGTTACGGGTGAGAGGGCATTTGGAGCTCTGAAGAATAGGTTTAAGATCCTGGATCAGAAGTCATTCCACATTTTCTCCACCCAGGTTAAGCTTGTTCTTACTTGTTGTATTCTACATAACTAGATCCTGCAATGGGGTTATGATGAACGGGTGCCGAAGGAGGAATAGGTGACGCCTGACGATGTTGTCAACTCTGTCCATGGTGTGGAGGCATTTGAGAACGAAGCTTGTAAGAACAAAAGGATGAAGTGGGCACAAGCAATGTGGGATTATAGTCGGCAGACAAGGATCTGAAGAAGAAAAGATCAACAACAACAATAACAACAACAACAGAAGAGAAGAAGAAGAAATAACATCAGCAGAATAAGAAGAGGACGAGGATGGACTTCCAACTAGTTCGGCATTGATGAACTTTTCCCTACCGAGCCATTTGACTGTTATATTTGTACTGATATTTGTTAGTAGTTATGATGAACCGCGATTTGTTTCCTAGCTAAGACTGAAACTATGTTTAGATCGTGTGTGGTAAGGTCACCACTAGTGAGAAGTGGTGATAGCACCTTATCAGTTTGCAACCGAACAACGTGTAGTTTATGCGTCAAATGAAAGGCAGGCAACCAAACGGCGAGTCAATATCGGTTCCCTTATGCAGCCAGCCTAAATGCGAGCAACCGAACTATTCACAGATGATGATTTTGGCATGTTTTATTTCAATCAAGTCCATCTGAGACAGGTATGCAAAGAGACGAAAAAAGATGCAGGCAACCAAAAACGTTCATGATGTTTCTCAAGCTAGAACATGTGCCTCCGATATACACTTCCAGAACCACAAGCCAATTGCTCGACGAATGGCCTTGACTCCGGCAGTAGCACCATCCAGGTCATAGAGGCACCCTTGCCCATGGGTGGCCTGCCCTGTGTGCTTCATGGGTCGGAGTACTATGAAGCACACCGGCAGGTACTCCGACCCGAAACCGGATCCTCTAACATTAAGGAGGGAAGTCATGTAAGCTACAATGCAAACTAGTGCAATGCAAAGAAGGAAAGTCAAAGTACTTTAGCGAACACTGTATGGGTCTACTGTAGCAGGTATTGTACGTAGTTAATGTTTGACAAAAATAAATGTAAAATTAATTTTATTGCACCTGTCAGATTTCGAGTTCCGGCAGACCCTCAAGGTTCAAACTCTGGGGTGCACACGGATATCACACCTCTTGCCTACCCATGTCTCGTCGCCTCGCAAGGATCTAAACTACACGAAGAACAACACAAGGGACACGAGATTTATACTGGTTCAGGCCACCATTGTGGTGTAATACCCTACTCCAGTTTGTGGTGTGGTGGATTGCCTCAGGGGCTGATGATGAATAGTACAAGGAAGAACAACCTCGCGAGGGGCTGTTCTTGGCTGGTGCGATGAACTGCTTGGGTGAGTTCAGTCGCCTCTCTCTCTCTCTAGTCTGCCCAAAATCTCTCCTCCCTCTACTCTGTGGTGGCTAGCTCTATTTATAGAGGGAGGCCCTGGGCCTCTTCCCAAATATTGAGCGGGAAGGGCGCCAACAATTGGCCATTTTGACGGGGAACATCTAGTACACTTATCCTAACTAAAGTCGGTCCTCGCCTGCCAAAGACCCTGACGGTGACGCCGGCTTGGGCTCCACGATGGCCTCCATCCTGCCGTCCTGCTGGTCTTGGTCTTGTTGCACCGAAATGGTTGCCTTTGCTTGATACTCCTGCCTGCGCTTGCCCCCTTTGCACCAAAGAGGAAACAAGGACTCTGCGCAGGCTAGCGCCCGCCTGGCGCCCGCCTGGCCTCGGTCGTCATGGCTTGCGTCATGGGCACCTCGTGAGGTACCCCGCCTTGATCTCTCTGCCTCCTCGCGAGCCAGCCTGACGAGGCTGTGCCCGAGGAAGCCTCCTGTCGTCTGCCCCGCGAGGCTTGGCCCCTCGCGAGGGTCTTGAGTATGTGTTGATAAAGATGGGCCGTACTGGGCCACTCCCTGAGCCACGCTGCAGGCCGCAGGCAGGCAAGTCTGGGTACCCCCGTTCCCAAAACACCGACAGTAGCCCCCGGGCCCAAGGCGCGCCTGGACTTTGCTTAGCAGAGAAGCGAAGGGGCAAGTGCGAAGCGCCGCGGGCCCCAATAGCCTGTGGCCTTGGGCGCCGCATGGCGGTTGATTGGACGTGGGCGTCCCTATTTCCCCACACCTCCTTATTTTGCGCCCAGCTAGGCGGACCCGCGGTTGCACATAGTCATCCCTCTTCTCGCCGCTCGCGCGTCTCGTGCTCTTCCTCCTCTTGAGCTCCAGCCTCCGCTTCCAATCCAATCTCGAATCCTCCCCCTTCCTGTCGCCATGGCGCCGACGAAGAAGGGGAAAGGGCAGAAGCCTGTGCCCTCGCCCCGCTCGCCGCCGTTGACGGCTCCTGCTGTCGATCAGTCGATCATACTCAACCTAGAAGGCTTGGACAAGGTCAGTTCTGCCCTTGCCACCATCTTCAATGAGTGTGGGAGGATGACGGTCTGGCCCGCATGTCACTTCTCCATTGACAGAAGAGTCACCGAGGTCCGGTACTTCGCTGATGCCCTCAGGGCGGGACTGGTTCCCCCCTTTTCCGGTTTCTTCAACGCCGTGCTTTCCCATTACCAAATCCACATGATGCATTTGGGTCCCGAATCCATTACTCTTCTTGCCGTTTTCACTTTTGTTTGCGAGGCGATGGTGGGCATTCCTCCTTCAGTTGCCTTGCTGCGCCACTTCTTCTCCTTGTGCCTCAGTGACCCCACCCAATGTTTGGGGTGCGTGAGCTTCCTCGCCGTACCAGAAGCGGCAGCCTCGGGGATTGATTTCAGCCTTCCCCCGCCTGCGACCGGGTTCCGAGAGCGGTGGCTGTACGTGGATGTCGGAGTGCCCAGCCCCCTGCTCTCGGAGCCAACCTTGCCCGCTATCCCCAATTCCGGCTGGGGCCATGAGACGCTCATGAGCCCCCAGCTCGTCTTCGTCTGGCGTCGCTTCGAGAACTTGAGGGCGCTCGGTGTGACGGCACCCAAGGTGGTGAAGGAGTTCCTCCAGAGCCGCATTGCCCCTCTCCAGCGTCATTCCCGCCGGATGTGGACCTTCGGGGGGCGCAAAGACCGCATGAGGCTCCAGAAGGAAGATCTGGCGCCTGAAGTGCTGAGGAAGGTTCTCATGATTCTGACTGGGGACCCTTCCCCTGGCAGTCTCCAGCAAGGGGGTGCCTTGTTGTACCTTTGCTTAAACAGGGCTGATTTTGTGAAGCAGATGCCCAGTTTCGACGAATGGGGGCTGCGCCCAGCAGGCCTCACGGGACCTCATGAGAACCCAGTTGCGGTGGTTGCCTTCCCGGTTGCCCGCGGCGGTCCTTCCTCGAGTGGTGGAGCTGGGAGGCAAGGGCCATCAGGGGCTGAGGGGGCTGCCGTTGGGATGATGACGCCATGCGGAACTCCTGAGGCGGCAGCTTCTGAGGCCCGCCCAGCGGCGGCCGAAGGTGTTGAGCCGCGGCCCGCGGCTTCCATGGCAGAGGCTCCTGAGGCCTCGTCCACCCTTCATGGGGCGGCGTCTGGTGGCGTGCGCCAGGGTGATGCCCCCGACGCCGGTCACATTGGCGCTTCTTCCTCGTCGCAGGCTGACCCTTGCGCCGAGCTCCTAGGCCGCTTCCGCGTGGACTTCGAGGCTCTCCGAAAGAGAAAGGAGGCCTTGGGTGATGATTACCATTGCCGCCTATTGAAGCGCAGGAAGTACTTCGCCATTGATGAGTAAGCCTCCTCCTTTCTTAGTCTCTTACTTTCCCGTTGCTTCGGCTGACCATTGCCCTGCAGGGCCCTTCCTGCCGAGTTCACGGAGGCGGCCGAGGAGCCATCCCCCCGGGTCTCGTCCTCTCCACCGTCCCCAAGCGCCCTGAGCTCGAGCACTGCCCTTGTGGTGAGGCCGGTTGGAGAGGTGAGCTATCGGTGTCAAAACCGGCGGATCTCGGGTAGGGGGTCCCGAACTGTGCGTCTAGGCGGATGGTAACAGGAGACAAGGGACACGATGTTTTACCTAGGTTCGGGCCCTCTTGATGGAGGTAAAACCCTACGTCCTGCTTGATTGATATTGATATTGTGGATGTTTACAAGAGTGGATCTACCACGAGATCAAGGAGGCTAAACCCTAGAAGCTAGCCTATGGTATGATTGTAAGGGTTGATGTTGTTTGTTGTCCTACGGACTAGATCCATCCGGTTTATATAGACACCGAAGAGGGCTAGGGTTACATAGAGTTGGTTACAATGGTAGGATATCTACATATTCGTATCGCCAAGCTTGCCTTCCACGCCAAGGAAAGTCCCATCCGGACACGGGACGAAGTCTTCAATCTTGTATCTTCATAGTCTTGGAGTCCGGTCGATGATGATAGTCCGGCCGATGATAGTTCGGCCGATGGTGGTAATCCGGCTATCCAGACACCCCCTAGTCTAGGACTCCCTCAGTAGCCCCCGAACCAGTCTTCAATGACGATAAGTCCAGCATGTGTGTAGTCTTCGGCGTTGCAAGGCGGGTTCTCCTTCAAGTTCCATGTACCTGCCGAACAGTGTCCGGCTTCCTCATTAATGTTGCGTTTCTTGGCTCCCACGCCCAATAATGGCCTTCTTCCACGCGTCGCACGAATGCGAAAAGCCAGGGTGCCTTTTATGCTTTACCCCCTAGTTGTGCGAGTAATCTGCCTATAAGAGAGGCACGAATCCAGATCCAAATCACCATCTTCCTCTCGTGAATACTTATCGGAGCGCTTTCGACCAAGAATCCATTCCATCATGGATCCTCAATGCAGCTCCTCTTCTCGCGCTCCCAGCCCTCTGCCAGGAGATTGGAGGAGATGCTCTATCCCGCACAACGAGCTGGTGAAGCTCCAAATGGGGGGATATCTCCCTCCGGCCTTCATGGTTCCTGTCCGGGCCGGGCTGGCCACCTATAAAGGTGGGAAGCAAGCGGAGGCTACCCCAAATCCCAACAAAGGGGAGCGGGTATGCTTCATCCCCTATCTGATAAGGGGGCTCGGATTTCCTGTACATCCGTTCCTCCGCGGGCTCCTAGAGTTCTAAGGACTCCAGCTTCATCACCTCACGCCCGCCTCGATCCTGCATATTGCGGGTTACGTAGCTCTTTGCGAGCTATTCCTGGGCGTCGAGCCCCATTTTGCACTATGGAAGAGGTTGTTTTGCCTTGTACCCCGCTCTCATGAGGGGTTCATATATCAAGTGGGCGGCGCCGAAATATGGCACATTACCGGGACCGGATATCCATCCGGAACCCCTAAGAAGGCGTCCAAAGACTGGCCTTCGTTATGGTTTTATATAGAAGACGCTCCGCTGCCGGACCCTATCCGGATCGGCCTCCTGGAGTTCAACAATGCTCCTCTGAAGAAACGCCTTAGTTGGCGCCCACGGAGCCCCCAACTGGAGGAAGACAAGAGCGTCCATTATTTGATGGGCCGGATAAGGTTACTGGCCCATTCCGGGTTGACCATGATTGGAGTCATGGCAACATGCATTATGAGGGGAGTGCAGCCACTACAATACAGGGGCCACCCCATGTGGGATTTCAACGGGGAGGACGATGCCACCCGTCATGGCCGCAAAGGGCCGGATTCGGCCGAAGACCTGGTGACGATCCTGTCCGGCCTGTATAAAGGGGAGAAGGAGGATTTCCTTCGGACGAACCCGTTAAATGGGTTCTCCATGAACAATCCCCGGCCTTGGGTAAGCGAACACTTCACGTGTCCAACCCATGCCTTTGAAACTTAAGTTTCTTATATTGTGTTCTTCTTTCGACGCAGGAGCTGCGTCGGACGGTGGAGGACATGCTAAGTCCATCTCCTCAACCCGAGGATCCAGAGAGATCCCGGGACCCGGCCTCCGAAGAGGATCCGGACATAGGAGTGGAGCTAATCGACGGGGTATTCCACCAGCTCAGCATTGATAATGCCTTAGTCGCCATTACGGCCGACTATCCCGGACTATATCCGGCTTCCCAGGTGCTTGTGACCGAAGTTCTGACACCGTTAGTCCTTCCTTGCTTATTTCTGACCACCGTATATGATGATGCTATGCAGGAGGCGCCTCTAGGGCGGGAAGCCGAGCCCGCGGCGGCTGACCATCAAAGGCCAGTCCGGACAAGTAGACGGAAGAGGAGCGCGGCGCGGACTGAAACGTCGCCGCAAAGGTATAGCTCACAATTCATTATCTAGAGCAACGTTCCTAGGAAGCGTTCGAGTGCTCATGACTTATGTAGGGGAAAAAGCGCCCGCCGGACTGCAGGTGTAGAGGCTGCCAATCCGGCTTCTACCAGCCAAGCTCCAGCGCCTGGTCCGGGGGGGGGGGAGCGAGCGCAAGGCGCGAGCCGGATACTCCTCCAACGGAGGATGCCGACAGACTGTCCGCCACCAAATCTGAGGTGGAGAGCGCCATGAACCATAGGCGCCGCCGGACTATTTATCGTGACGCGTGCTTCTCCCCTGAGGCGTTGGATGCCTTTAACGCAGGGGACGCGCACCTCCGTGCCGCTCAAGATGGTTTGACCAGAGCCACGGAGCAGTATGTAAAAGACATACGGGTAAGAGAATTTAATAGTTATATATGCCAGTAGCCCCCGAGACTTGAAGTAGTTATATTAACTGATTTAAGGATCATGTGAAACGCAGGGTCTTACCGAGAAGAATACCCAACTGTCTCAGGAGCTGCAAGAGTGTAAGGCTCAACTTGAGGCCGCACTCGCTGCCGCAGGAGGAAACGCAGGGACCTCTCCTGGTAACACATTATTTAAAAAGATAAGTAGTGTTTGTCCTGTGCGCAAGTCTGATAATGACGTTGCAGGTGCTGCCGGACAAGATCCGGACAGGCAAGAACTTCTGCGCCAGCTGAAGGCCGGCGAGAGGGTGCTGCATACGGTGCAACACGAAAGGAACAAGCTCCAGGATGCCCATGCCCAGCTTGGAAAAGAGCTGAAAGGTGTTCGGGCCGAGCTGTCTGGCTCCGTTAAGGAGAATCAGCGGCTTCGTCGTGGCATCTATAGTAAGTGCTTGAGCGAACTCCTTTGAAAAGAAGAGTTCGGCGAGGAAGTCAATTGACAAAATATGTCTGTAGGTATACTCACAGGTCGCCCCGAGGAGGAGATGCCCGTATCAACGGGTGATCAACTTCCCGAGTTGTTGCAACTGACCGAATGAGTTCGGCAGGCAATGAGCGGCGTCATCCAGGCTTTATGGCCAGCCTTCTCCCTACCCGAGGGACTTTGGGAGCTTGCGGAGAAGCTTCAGGGAGTGCGGCAGCGCTTCCATTTATGGAAGATTTCAGCCTGCCGCCAAGGTGCCAGGGAGGCCTGGGCCATGGTGAAGATGCGGTACAAGAAGGCGGATCCCAACCACATGGCCGAAGTCAGACCTGTGGGGCCTGATGGGAAGGAGATCCCTGTAAGTTTAGTGTACGACCAAGTAGAGTTGGCTGCTAAGTATTCCCAGCAGGACTGTAAATTAGACAGTCTGTTAGACGGGATTGAGGAAGAATACAGTCAGTCAATTTGACAATGTATTATAAAATGACATGTAAAATTCCTTCTAGCCAGATTGTAGATCGTTTGTCTTTGCCGACCTTTTCGCTTCGACCTCGGGACCCTAGAGTCCGGAGTGTGTCCGAATACCTTCTCAGTTATGAAACAACCGGGGTATGCATGGAGACCAGGCGTAGGGGTCATTAGTGCTTTATCAGACAAGTGCCCAACTAGTTATGTTATATTATATGGTTAGTAAGAAACATCTTCCAAGGAGAATAGTTCCGTTAAGGGTTCCTTTCCTCTGGGGGTGGCATGCCCTAAAGTGCATGTCCGGACTGCGAAGAAAGCAGAAAAACATCTGGGGGCAGATAAATAAGTAGGTAAAAATCATCTTTCAAGTCACCGACCGAATATTCCCTTAAGAACGCTAGCTTTCGGCTTCACCCAGTCTGAGGTACACATCCGGCTGACCCGGCAGTAACAATCGCAGAGGTGCTCCCTTTACCTCCTAGCTGAACAATCGGGAACATAGGGGTAAGCACAGGAGCCAGGCAACGCAGCTGGGCCAAAACTTAAGTCATATTGATGCATATAATGGTGAATAAAAGGTACATGTGGGAGCTTGACACATGTGCTGGGCACGAAGCCCTTATAATTTAAGCTTCTGGTAAAGAAGCCCCCAGGTATAGTGAGTGCGGATAGCACATCGATTATGTGCGGACTATGCGCAAATAAGCCTTTTAAGGCTGCTTATGAATAGGGGTGAGAGAAAAAAGAGAAAAAAGGGGCAGCTGAAGTATAAAAAATTTGGACGGGAGAGGGACGAACTCTTAATCCGGCGCTAGGCATAGAATCTTCGGAGGCGGGCTGCGTTCCATGGGTTCGGCTCGAGTCGATTATCCGATGCATTTCGTAGACGGTACACTTCGCCGGTCAGGACTTGATCGATGATGAAGAGGCCCTCTCATTTGGGCTTGAGCTTGTCCTTTTTCTTGTCCGGCAGGCGTAGAACTAGTTCGCCCACGTTGTAAGTCTTGGCCCGTACTTCTCTGCTTTGATATCTTCGAGCCTGCTGCTGATAGAATGCGGAACGAGCCTTGGCGACGTCGCGTTCTTCCTCCAATGCGTCTAAGCTGTCCTGCCGATCCAGCTCGGCCTCTCTTTCTTCATACATGCGCACTCGAGGTGAGTCATGAATAATGTCGCAGGGCAAAACTGCCTCTGCGCCGTACACCATAAAAAATGGTGTGAATCCGGTAGTACGGTTAGGCATTGTCCGCAGCCCCCAGAGTACGGAGTCGAGCTCCTCTACCCAGTGCGTGTCAGATTTCGTAAGTGACCGCACTAGTCTGGGCTTGATGCCGCTCATTATTAGACCATTTGCTCGTTCCACTTGACCGTTGGTTTGAGGATGATAGACTGAAGCATAATCGAGCTTAATGCCCATATTTTTGCACCATGATTTAACTTCATCGGCCATAAAATTCGTGCCGTTATCGGTGATGATGCTGTTGTTGGGGAACGTAGTAATTTCAAAAAATTTCCTACGCACACGCAAGATCATGGTGATGGTATAGCAACGAGAGGGGAGAGTGTATGCCCACGTACCCTCGTAGACCGTAAGCGGAAGCGTTATGACAACGCGGTTGATGTAGTCGTACGTCTTCACGATCCGACCGATCCAAGTACCGAACGTACGGCACCTCCGAGTTCAGCACACGTTCAGCTCGATGACGATCCCCAGGCTCCGATCCAGCAAAGCTTCGGGGATGAGTTCCGCCAGCACGACGGCGTGGTGACGATGATGATGTTCTACCGGCGCAGGGCTTCGCCTAAACTCCGCGACGATATGACTGAGGTGGAATATGGTGGAGGGGGGCACCGCACACGGCTAAGGAACGATCCGTAGATCAACTTGTGTGTTGTTCCTAGAGGTGCACCCTGCCCCCGTATATAAAGGAGCAAGGGGGGAGGAGGCCGGCCCTAGGAGGGGGCGCGCCAAGGGGAGTCCTACTCCCATCGGGAGTAGGACTCCCTCCTTCCTTGTTGGAGTAGGAGAAGGGGGAAAGAGGGGGAGAGGAGGAAGGAAAAGGGGGCCGCACCCCTTGTCCAATTCGGACTAGAGGGGGGCTGCGCGCCTCCTTCCTTTTGGCCTCTCTCCTCTATTCCCGTATGGCCCAATAAGGCCCATATACTCCCCGCGAATTCCCGTAACTCTCCGGTACTCCGAAAAATACCCGAATGACTCGGAACCTTTCCGAACTCCGAATATAGTCGTCCAATATATAGATCTTTACGTCTTGACCATTTTGAGACTCCTCGTCATGTCTCCGATCTCATCCGGGACTCCGAACTCCTTCGGTACATCAAAACTCATAAACTCATAATAAAACTGTCATCAAAACCTTAAGCGTGCGGACCCTATGGGTTCGAGAACTATGTAGACATGACCGAAACACGTTTCCGGTCAATAACCAATAGCGGGACCTGGATGCCCATATTGGCTCCCACATATTCTACGAAGATCTTTATCGGTCAAACCGCATAACAACATACGTTGTTCCCTTTGTCATCGGTATGTTACTTGCCCGAGATTCGATCGTTGGTATCCAATACCTAGTTCAATCTCGTTACCGGCAAGTCTCTTTACTCGTTACGTAATGCATCATCCTACAACTAACTCATTAGTCACATTGCTTGCAAGGCTTATAGTGATGTGCATTACTGAGAGGGCCCAGAGATACCTCTCCGACAATCGGAGAGACAAAACCTAATCTCGAAATATGCCAACCAAACATGTACCTTTGGAGACACCTGTAGTACTCCTTTATAATCTAATAGTTACAGGAACATGTATAAGTCATGAAGAAAGCAATAACAATATACTAAACGATCAAGTGCTAGGCTAACGGAATGGGTCATGTCAATCACATCATTCTTTTAATGATGTGATCCCATTAATCAAATGAAAACACATGTCTATGGTCAGGAAACATAACCATCTTTGATTAATGAGCTAGTCAAGTAGAGGCATACTAGTGACTATATGTTTGTCTATGTATTCACACATGTATCACGTTTCCGGTTAATACAATTCTAGCATGAATAATAAACATTTATCATGAAATAAGGAAATAAATAATAACTTTATTATTGCCTCTAGGGCATATTTCCTTCAGTCTCCCACTTGCACTAGAGTCAATAATCTAGTTCACATCGCCATGTGATTTAACACCAATATTCACATCTGTATGTGGTTAATACCCATAGTTCACATCGTCATGTGATCAACACCCAAAGGGTTTACTAGAGTCAATAATCTAGTTCACATCGCTATGTGATTAACACCCAAAGAGTACTAAGGTATGATCATGTTTTGCTTGTGAGAGAAGCTTAGTCAATGGGTCTGTCATATTCAGAGCCGTATGTATTTTGCAAATATTCTATGTCCACAATGCTCTGCATGGAGCTACTCTAGCTAATTGCTCCCACTTTCAATATGTATCCAGATTGAGACTTAGAGTCATCTGGATCAGTGTAAAAGTTTGCACTGATGTAACTTTTACAACGAACTCTTTTATCACCTCCATAATCGAGAAACATCTCCTTAGTCCTTACTAAGGATATTCTTGACCGCTGTCCAGTGATCTACTATTAGATCAAAATTGTATTCCTTTATCAAACTCAGAGCAAGGTATACAATATGTCTGGTTCACAGCATAGCATACTTTATAGAACCTATGACTGAGGCATAGGGAATGACTTTTCATTCTCTTTCTATTTCCTGCCATGGTCGGGTCTTGAGTCTTACTCAACTTCACACCTTGCAAGACAGGCAAGAACTCCTTCTTTGACTGTTCCATTTTGAACTATTTCAAAAATTTATCAAGGTATGTATTCATTGAAAAATCTTATCAAGCTTCTTGATCTATCTATATAGATCTTGATGCTCAATGTGTAAGCAGCTTTACCGAGGTCTTTCTTTTAAAGAACTCCTTTCAAACACTCCTTTATGCTTTGCAGAATAATTCTACATTATTTCCGATCAACAATATGTCATTCACATATACTTATCAGAAATGTTTTAGTGCTCCCACTCACTTTCTTGTAAATACAGGCTTCACCGTAAGTCTGTACAAAACTATATGCTTTGATCAACTTATCAAAGCGTATATTCCAACTCTGAGATGCTTGCACCAGTCCATAGATGGATCACTGGAGCTTGCACATTTTGTTAGTACCTTTAGGATTGACAAAACCTTCTGGTTGCATCATATACAACTCTTCTTTAAGAAAACCATTAAGGACTGCAGTTTTGACATCCATTTGCCAGATTTCATAAATTGTGGCAATTGCTAACATGATTCAGACAGACTTAAGCATCGCTACAATTGAGAAAATCTTATTGTAGTCAACACCTTGAACTTGTCAAAAACCTTTTGCAACAAGTCGAGCTTTATAGACAGTTACATTACCATCAGCGTCAGTCTTCTTCTTAAAGATCCATTTATTCTCAATGGCTTGCCGATCATTGGGCAAGTCAACCAAAGTCCATACTTTGTTTTCATACATGGATCCCATCTCAGATTTCATGGCCTCTAGCCATTTTGCGAAATCTGGGCTCATCATTGCTTCCTCATAGTTCGTAGGTTCATCATGGTCTAGTAACATGACTCCCAGAACACGATTACCGTACCACTCTGGTGCGAATCTTACTCTGGAAGACCTACGAGGTTTGGTAGCAACTTGATCTGAAGTTTCATGATCATCATCATTAACTTCCTCACTAATTGGTGTAGGAATCACTGGAACTGATTTCTGTGATGCACTACTTTCCAATTCGGGAGATGGTACAAATTACCTTATCAAGCTCTACTTTCCTCCCACTCACTTCTTTCGAGAGAAACTTCTTCTCTAGAAAGGATCCATCTTAGCAACGAATAACTTGCCTTCGGATCTATGATAGAAGGTGTACCCAATAGTTACCTTTGGGTATTCTATGAAGACGCACTTCTCTGATTTGGGTTTGAGCTTATCAGGTTGAAACTTTTTCATATAAGCATCGCAACTCCAAACTTTAAGAAACGACAGCTTAGGTTTACTACTAAACCATAGTTCATACGGTGTTGTCTCAACGGATTTAGATGGTGCCCTATTTAAACGTGAATGCAGCTGTCTCTAATGCATAACCCCAAAACGATAATGGTAAATCAATAAGAGACATCATAGATCGCACCCTATCCAATAAAGTGCGGTTACGACGTTCGGACACCATTAAGCTGTGGTGTTCCAGGTGGCGTGAGTTGCGAAACTATTTCACATTGTTTTATATGAAGGCCAAACTCGTAACTCAAATATTCTCTTCCACGATCAGATCGTAGAAACTTTATTTTCTTGTTACGATGATTCTCCACTTCACTCTGAAATTCTTTGAACCTTTCAACTATTTCAGACTTATGTTTCATCAAGTAGATATACCTATATCTGCTCAAATCATCTTGTGAAGGTCAGAAAATAGCGATACTTGCCACGAGCATCAATACTCATTGGATCGCATACATCGGTATGTATTATTTCCAATAAGTCAGTAGCTCGTTCCATTGTTCCGGAGAACGGATTTTTAGTCATCTTGCCCAAAAGGCACGGTTCGTAAGCATCAAATGATTCATAACCAAGTGATTCCGAAAATCCATCTTTATGGAGTTTCTTCATGCGCTTTACACCGATATGACCCAAACGGCAGTGCCACAAATAAGTTGCACTATCATTATTAACTTTGCATCTTTTGGCATCAATATTATGAATATGTGTATCACTACGATCGAGATCCAACAAACTATTTTCATTGGGTGTGTAACCATCGAAGGTCTTATTCATGTAAACAGAATAACAATTATTCTTAACTTCAAATGAATAACCGTATCGCAATAAACATGATCAAATCATATTCATGCTCTACGCAAACGCCAAATAACATTTATTTAGGTTTAACACTAATCCCGAAAGTATAGGGAGTGTGCGATGATGATCATATCAATCTTGGAACTACTTCCAACACTCATCGTCACTTCCCCTTCAACTAGTCTCTGTTTATTCAGTAACTCTTGTTTCGAGTTACTAATATTAGCAACCGAACAAGTATCAAATACTCAGGGGTTACTATAAACACTAGTAAGGTACACATCAATAACTTGTACATCAAATATACCCTTGTACACTTTGCCATCCTTCTTATCCACCAAATATTCAGGGCATTTCCGCTTCCAGTGACCATTTCCTTTGCAGTGTAATCACTTAGTCTTAGGATTAGGTCCAGACTTGGGTTTCTTCACTTGAGTAGCAACTTGCTTGCTGTTCTTCATGAAGTTCCCCTTCTTCCCTTTGCCCTTTATCTTGAAACTAGTGATCTTGTCCACCATCAACACTTTGATGTTTTTCTTTGATTTCTACCTTCGTCAATTTCAGCATCACGAAGAGCTCGGGAATCGTTTTCGTCATCCCTTGCATTATAGTTCATCACGAAGTTCTACTAACTTGGTGGTGGTGACTAGAGAATTCTGTCAATCACTATCTTATCTGGAAGATTAACTCCCACTTGATTCAAGCGATTGTAGTACCCAGACAATCTAAGCACATGCTCTCTAGTTGAGTTATTCTCCTCCATCTTTTAGCTATAGAACTTGTTGGAGACTTCATATCTCTCAACTCGGGTATTTGCTTGAAATATTAACTTCAACTCCTGGAACATCTCATATGGTCCATGACGTTCAAAATGTTTTTGAAGTCCCGATTCTAAGCCATAAAGCATGGTGCACAAAACTATCAAGTAGTCATCATATTGAGCTAGCCAAACGTTCATAAGGTTTGCATCTGCTCCTGCAATAGGTCTGTCACCTAGCGGTGCATTAAGGACATAATTCTTCTGTGCAGCAATGAGGATAAACCTCAGATCACGGATCCAATCCGCATCATTGCTACTATCATCTTTCAACACAATTTTCTCTAGGAACATATCAAAATAAACATATGAAAGCAACAACGCGAGCTATTGATCTATAACATAATTTGCAAAATACTACCAGGACTAAGTTCATGATAAATTTAAGTTCAATTAATCATATTACTTAAGAACTCCCACTTAGATAGACATCTCTCTAGTCATCTAAGTGATCACGTGATCCAAATCAACTAAACCATGTCCGATCATCACGTGAGATGGAGTAGTTTTCAATGGTGAACATCACTATGTTGATCATATCTACTATATGATTCACGCTCGACCTTTCGGTCTCCGTGTTCCGAGGCCATATCTGTATATGCTAGGCTCGTCAAGTTTAACCCGAGTATTCCGCGTGTGCAACTGTTTTGCACCCGTTGTATTTGAACGTAGAGCCTATCACACCCGATCATCACGTGGTGTCTCAGCACGAAGAACTTTCGCAACGGTGCATACTCAGGGAGAACACTTCTTGATAATTAGTGAGAGATCATCTTAAAATGCTACCATCAAACAAAACAGAATAAGATGTATAACAGATAAACATCATATGCAATCAAAATATGTGACATGATATGGCCATGATCATCTTGTGCCTTTGATCTCCATCTCGAAAGTAATGTCATGATCTCTATCATCACCGCACGACACCATGATCTTCATCATCTTGATCTATATCAATGTGTCGTCACATGGTCGTCTCGCCTACTATTGCTCTTGCAACTATTGCTATCGCATAGCAATAAAGTAAAGCAATTATTTGGCACTTGCATCTTATGCAACAAAGAGACAACCATAGGGCTTCTGCCAGTTGCCGATAACTTCAACAAAAGATGATCATCTCATACAACAACTTATATCTCATCACGTCTTGACCATATCACATCACAACATGCCCTGCAAAAACAAGTTAGACGTCCTCTACTTTGTTGTTGCAAGTTTTACGTGGCTGCTACGGGCTGAGCAAGAACCATTCTTACCTACGCATCAAAAACCACAGCGATAGTTCGTCAAGTTGGTGCTGTTTTAACCTTCGCAAGGACCGGGCGTAGCCACACTTGATTCAGCTAAAGTGAGAGAGACAGACACCCGCCAGCCACCTTTAAGCACGAGTACTCGTAACGGTGAAACCAGTCTCGCGTAAGCGTACGCGTAATGTCGGTTCGGGCCGCTTCATCTCACAATACCGCCGAACCAAAGTATGACATGCTGGTAAGCAGTATGACTTGTATCGCCCACAACTCACTTGTGTTCTACTCGTGCATATAACATCAACGCATAAAACCTAGGCTCTGATGCCACTGTTGGGGAACGTAGTAATTTCAAAAAATTTCCTATGCACACGCAAGATCATGGTGATGGTATAGCAACGAGAGGGGAGAGTGTATGTCCACGTAGCCTCGTAGACCGTAAGTGGAAGCGTTATGACAACGCGGTTGATGTAGTCGTACGTCTTCACGATCTGACCGATCCAAGTACCGAACGTACGGCACCTCCGAGTTCAGCACACGTTCAGCTCGATGACGATCCCCAGGCTCCGATCCAGCAAAGCTTCGGGGATGAGTTCCGCCAGCACGACGGCGTGGTGACGATGATGATGTTCTACCGGCGCAGGGCTTCGCCTAAACTCCGCGACGATATGACCGAGGTGGAATATGGTGGAGGGGGGCACCGCACACAGCTAAGGAACGATCCGTAGATCAACTTGTGTTGTCGTGCCTAGAGGTGCCCCCCTGCCCCCGTATATAAAGGAGCCAGGGGGAGGGGTTCGGCCGGCCAGGAGGGGCGCGCCAGGAGGAGTCCTCCTCCCACCGGGAGTAGGACTCCCCCCTTCCTTGTTGGAGTAGGAGAGAAGGAAAGAGGGGGAGAGGAGGAAGGAAAAGGGGGCTGCACCCCTTGTCCAATTCGGACCAGAGGGGGGCTGCGCCCCTCCTTCCTTTCGGCCTCTCTCCTCTATTCCCGTATGGCCTAATAAGGCCCATATACTCCCCGGCGAATTCCCGTAACTCTCCGGTACTCCGAAAAATACCCAAATGACTCGGAACCTTTCCGAACTCCGAATATAGTCGTCCAATATATCGATCTTTACGTCTCGACAATTTCGAGACTCCTCGTCATCTCCCCGATCTCATCCGGGACTCCGAACTCCTTCGGTACATCAAAACTCATAAACTCATAATAAAACTGTCATGAAAACCTTAAGCGTGCGGACCCTACGGGTTCGAGAACTATGTAGACATGACCGAAACACGTTTCCGGTCAATAACCAATAGCGGGACCTGGATGCCCATATTGGCTCCCACATATTCTACGAAGATCTTTATCGGTCAAACCGCATAACAACATACGTTGTTCCCTTTGTCATCGGTATGTTACTTGCTCGAGATTCGATCGTCGGTATCCAATACCTAGTTCAATCTCGTTACCGGCAAGTCTCTTTACTCGTTATGTAATGCATCATCCTGCAACTAACTCATTAGTCACATTGCTTGCAAGGCTTATAGTGATGTGCATTACCGAGAGGGCCTAGAGATACCTCTCCGACAATCGGAGTGACAAAACCTAATCTCGAAATACGCCAACCCAACATGTACCTTTGGAGACACCTGTAGTACTCCTTTATAATCACCTAGTTACGTTGTGACGTTTGGTAGCACCCAAAGTGTTCCTCCGGTAAACGGGAGTTGCATAATCTAATAGTTACAGGAACATGTATAAGTCATGAAGAAAGCAATAGCAATATATACTAAACGATCAAGTGCTAGGCTAACGGAATGGGTCATGTCAATCACATCATTCTTCTAATGATGTGATCGCATTAATCAAATGACAACACATGTCTATGGTCAGGAAACATAACCATCTTTGATTAATGAGCTAGTCAACTAGAGGCATACTAGTGACTATATGTTTGTCTATGTATTCACACATGTATCACATTTCCGGTTAATACAATTCTAGCATGAATAATAAACATTTATCATGAAATAAGGAAATAAATAATAACTTTATTATTGCCTCTAGGGCATATTTCCTTCAGCTATGAGGGACACCGTAACGGTGTACTACCCTGGATATAAAGTCTATCACTGGTCCGGACTCTGCCGTTTTAACTGGCTTGGCCTCTATCCATTTGGTGAATTTATCCACCATGACCAATAGGTATCTTTGGTTGTGGGTTCCCCCTTTAAGTGGTCCAACCATGTCAAGCCCCCAGACCGCGAACGGCCAGGTAATGGGTATAGTTTTGAGGGCGGTGGGTGGCATATGGCTCTGATTAGCAACGAGCTGACAACCGACGCATCGTTGGACTAAGTCCTGAGCATCTGCCCGGGCCGTCGGCCAATAAAATCCTGTACGGAATGCCTTTCCTACGAGGGCCCGGGCTGCTGCGTGGTGTCCGCCTAGTCCGACATGAATTTCAGCCAGGAGGTTTCGCCCTTCCTCTTCGGAGATACACCTTTGAAGGACTCCGGTTGTGCTTTTCTTATAAAGTTCTCCCTCGTGGACCTTGTAGGCTTTAGATCGCCGAACTATGTAGCGGGCCTCATTTTGGTCTTCGGGAAGTTCCTGCCTAAGTAAGTAGGCTAGGAATGGCTCTGTCCACGGGGCGATTACGGCCATTATGTCGTGGGCTGAGGGTGTGATTTCGGCGGCGGAATTGCCGCTTATGTCAAATTGATTTGTGTCGGTTGGTGTGGCTCCTTCCGGTTTGTTATTTCCGGACTCCTCTTCCCATAGTACGGATGGCTTGAACAGCCGTTCCAGGAAGATGTTTGGAGGGACAGCGTCACGTTTTGCGCCGATGCGTGCCAATACGTCGGCCGCTTGGTTGTTATCCCTGGCTACGTGATGGAATTCGAGTCCGTCGAACCGAGCTGACATTTTTAGGACAGCGTTGCGATATGCTGCCATTTTCGGATCCTTGGCATCGAAGTCTCCATTTATTTGGGATATTGCGAGGTTTGAATCCCCGCGCACCTCTAGGCGTTGAATGCCCATGGAGATTGCCATCCGGAGACCATGTAAAAGGGCCTCGTATTCGGCTGCGTTGTTAGAGTCCGTGTACATTATTTGAAGTACGTATTGGACCGTATCACTGGTCGGGGACGTCAATACGATGCCAGCCCCTAGTCCGGCCAACATTTTAGAGCCGTCGAAGTGCATAATCCAATTGGAGTATGCGTCGTACTCTTTAGGGAGTTCGGCTTCGGTCCATTCGGCAACAAAGTCAGCCAAAACTTGTGACTTTATAGCTCGCCGAGGTCTGTAAGTTATATCGAATGGCAAGAGCTCAATGGCCCATTTTGCAATCCTTCCCGTTGCGTCGCGGTTGTTTATAATGTCATTGAGTGGTACTTCAGAGGCCACTGCTATCGAACACTCTTGAAAGTAGTGTCGGAGCTTCCGGGATGCCATGAACACTGCATACGCGATCTTCTGATAGTGCGGGTAACGGGACTTGCAGGGGGTTAACACAGTGGATACGTAGTACACTGGTTTTTGAAGAGGGAATTTATGCCCTTCTGTCTCTCGTTCGACGACGAGTACCGCGCTTACAACTTGATGTGTTGCTGCGATGTATGACAACATTGGTTCGCCCAGGTTGGGCGTATCCAGGACCGGATTCGTTGCCAATATGGCCTTTATTTCTTCAAGTCTGGTGATGGCAGCATCCGTCCACTCGAAGTGTTCGGTGTGCCTGAGGAGGCGATAGAGGGGCAACGCCTTTTCTCCTAAGCGGGAGATGAAGCGGCTGAGGGCCGCCACACATCCTGTCAATTTCTGGATCTGTTTGAGGTTTTTTGGAATATCCAGCTGTGATAGAGCTCGGATCTTGGCCGGATTTCCTTCAATTCCTCTACCAGATACGATGAAGCCCAGGAGCTTTCCGGCTGGCACGCCGAAAACGCATTTTTCCGGATTCAGTTTGATATCATATTCTCGGAGGTTGTCAAATGTGACCCTCAAGTCGTCTACTAAAGTTTCGACGCGTTTACTTTTGACGACCACGTCATCTACATATGCCTCTACTGTTTTGCTGATCTGGGTAGCCAGGCATGTCTGAATCATGCGCTGATATGTTACGCCGGTGTTTTTAAGTTCGAAGGGCATCGTGTTCAAGCAGAATGGTCCATATGGAGTAATGAATGCCGTTGCGACTTGATCCGCTTCTGCCATCTTGATTTGATGATAGCCGGAGTATGCGTCCAGGAAGCACAATGAATCGTGCCCTGCAGTGGCATCGATGATTTGGTCGATGCGGGGGAGGGGGAAGGGATCCTTTGGGCAGGCTTTATTTAGGTCTTTGAAGTCGACACATAGGCGCCAGGATTTGTCCTTCTTTGGTACCATTACCAGGTTTGCTAGCCAATCCGGATGTTTGATGTCTCTGATGAATCCGGCTTCTAATAGTTTGGCTAGTTCTTCTCCCATTGCCTGTCTTTTGGGTTCGGAAAATCGTCGAAGAGCCTGTTTGACTGGCTTGAATCCTTTTAGGATGTTTAGGCTGTGTTTTGCTAATCTGCGTGGGATTCCGGGCATATCCGAGGGGTGCCAGGCGAAAATGTCCCAATTTTCCCGAAGGAATTCTCGCAGTGCGGCGTCTACATCAGGGTTCAATTGTGCCCCGATGGAGGCCGTCTTTGTCGGGTCCGTTGGGTGGACCTGGAATTTTACTATTTCTTCGGCTGGTTTAAAGGAGGTGGACTTGGATCTCTTATCGAGTATCACATCGTCCCTATTCACCGTAGAGCGCAGCACGGTGAGTTCCTCTGCCGCTAAGGCTTCGGATAGTGCCTCCAGGGCTAATGCGGCCGTCTTGTTTTTGGCGCGGAGTGCTATGTCCGGATCACTAACGAGAGTGATTGTTCCGCCGGGCCCAGGCATTTTGAGCTTCATGTACCCGTAATGGGGTACGGCTTGGAAGATTGTGAATGCCTCTCGTCCTAATATAGCGTGGTATCCGCTGTTGAACGGGGCCACTTGGAACGTGATTTCTTCGGACCTGTAATTGTCTGGCGAGCCGAATACCACATCGAGTGTGACTTTTCCTGTGTAGCGCGCTTCCCGGCTAGGGATTATTCCTCTGAAGGTTGTGCTGCTTCGCTCAATGCGGCTCCAGTCTATTTCCATTTTTTGAAGGGTTTCCTCGTAGATGAGGTTTAATCCGCTGCCGCCATCCATGAGCACCTTGGTAAGCCGAAAGCCGTCCACTATCGGACTGAGGACCAATGCGGCTGGTGCTCGGGCTGTCCGGAATTTAGGTTCGTCGCTGGCGTTGAAGGTGATGGCCGCGTCACTCCAAGGATTTGCTGTGGCTACTTGGTAAGCTTCGGCAAGGCTGCAGATCGTTCATTTCCGCATATTGTTTGATGCGAAAGTCTCGAAGACTGTTAATACCGTACCGGTATTGTTGGTGTGGTTTCCCGGGGCTAGAAGCTCCTCGCCACTTTTGGCCACCTGCCGTAGTATCCAACATGCTCGAAGGCTATGTGTTGGGATGGCGCCCTCTGCACTGTGAATTGTACAGGGTCTGCTGAGCCATCCCTCCAGTACGGTTCTGTTCCCTTTAAGGGGTTTCTGTTTTTTGGTTCTTGCACCTGGTGCCTGAGTGTGATGCACCTTTTTATTGCGGACTGGGTCTGTATCCGGGGCCGGATTGTCCCAAAACCTATTTTCGGTTTTGCGGAAACTCTCTATCGCACAGTACTTCTTTACTATGGATGCCAGGTCGGCGAAGCGTCTGATTTCACGACGGCTGACGGCGTTTAGGATTCCCTCGTCCGTGCAATTATTGCAGAAAATTGAGATTGCGTTTTCCTCTCGGCAGGAGGAATCTGGCCCAGTAGTGATGTACTGTCTCAGTGGGCTCTTGCCGGATTAGAGATAGATCGCATATGTCTGGTCGGGTGGGTGGACCTAAGTCCGGAACCCTACCCGTCTCAAGGCTCGAAGGCCGAGGAGATTCCATGCTCGGAAGCTTTGATCGCTGGACATCGTCCAACGAGTCCGGAATGAGGCCTGATTTTAAGCTCAGTGCTCGATCGAAGTCCGCCCCTCCGCGGGAATCCGGCGTGGAGGGTTCGGGAGCCCGGACATGACTAATTTTCAATATAGGAGAAGAGTCGCCGCATTGTTCTTCTACCACCGTAACGTGGTGGGTGACCTGGGGAGAGTTAATCTCTCTCAGATCGGTTTTAAGCCCGATCTGATCGTAGTCTGTAGCGACTCCCAGGGCGGCGATCCGATCCAAGAGTTTGTTTACAGACGAGAGCTCTGCTGGATCTAGATGTTCGGCGAATTCCGAGTTGACGTGAAGATTGCTCTCGATGACTCGAGAGGTCATTGCGGAGGCGGTGGATGGACAGGCGGCCATAAGAAAACCTCCTAGCCGGATAGTTTGGCCGGCGGCCAAGGCTCCATTGGCGAAGATACCGTCCTTGAAGACGGGAAGAGGCATCCCTCCTATCGGCGACGGCACAGAGGAACTCTCAATGAAAGCACCAATGTCAGTGTGAAAACCGGCGGATCTTGGGTAGGGGGTCCCGAACTGTGCGTCTAGGCGGATGGTAACAAAAGACAAGGGACACGATGTTTTACCCAGGTTCGGGCCCTCTTGATGGAGGTAAAACCCTACGTCCTGCTTGATTGATATTGATACTGTGGATGTTTACAAGAGTGGATCTACCACGAGATCAAGGAGGCTAAACCCTAGAAGCTAGCCTATGGTATGATTGTAAGGGTTGATGTTGTTCGTTGTCCTACGGACTAGAGCCATCCGGTTTATATAGACACTGGAGAGGGCTAGGGTTACATAGAGTCGGTTACAATGGTAGGAGATCTACATATCCGTATCGCCAAGCTTGCCTTCCATGCCAAGGAAAGTCCCATCTGGACACGGGACGAAGTCTTCAATCTTGTATCTTCATAGTCTTGGAGTCCGGTCGATGATGATAGTCCGGTCGATGATAGTTCGGCCGATGGTGGTAATCCGGCTATCCGGACACCCCCTAGTCCAAGACTCCCTCATGAGCCATCCTGCGACGCATCCTGATTCTGTGCACCTCGCGACCCTCTTTCGCGAGCCCTCCCCGGGTATAGCCAGCCTGCCCTGGGCTCTTCGATTGGTCATGGACGGCGACTGGCTGAGGTCGGTCTTGCGTTCTTCCTTGGAGGACGAACCGGCTTTGGGCCAGGCTTCTGGCGGGTCGCGCCCGGCCATCGCGAGGGCGCCAGCCCCCAGCCTCCTGCCCAGAGGGGGAGTGCTAGTTCGTGGCCCTCCGCGCGCCCCTGTGGTGGAGGATGACGCGGAAGACGTGCTCGAGCGCGCTTAGGAGCGCCGCGCCCTTCGCCAAGGGTTTCTCCGGAGGGCGGCTGACGTAGTGAGCCATCTCGGTGTAGAGCTTGCTGACGAGGACGCGCGCCTTGAGGCCGAGGGCCTGCGCCTAGCTGAGGAGAGGCGCAAGCTGAAGGTGGCCGTTTCCCTTGCGCGCCACCAGCGTGACCTCGACAATGAGAAGGCCGAGGTGTCACTGGCGGCTGCTTGGGAGGCCTGCTCCCGGGCCGTCGAGGAGGCCCAGGAGGCTGACCAATGGCGCAGGGCTGCAGAGGAGCGGGCGTGGGAGCTCCGGGCCTAGAGTAGCTCCCTAGAGCAGCAGGTGGAGTTGCGTGAGGCGGCCCTTGCGTCGATGAAGGGGGCCTCGGTCGACCGGGCGGAGCTCTAGAGACGTGAGGAGGCACTGACACTGGAGGCCACCGAGCGCACCCTAGACCTCGAGCGGTTGGAGACGAGGGAGCGCCTGGTGGCACAGGCGGAGGATGACGTTGCCGCGAGGGAAGCCCGAGCCTCAGAAGAGGTTGATCGCCGGGTGGCGGCGGCCCGCTCGAACCTCGAGCGCGAGTTCGAGGAGAGGCTAGAGTTGATCAGGGTCGAAGCAGAGGGCAGGACCGCCGCCCTGAAGGCCAAGCTGGATGAAGTGACCCGGTGTGCGGACGCCGCCGGGGCCGCCCTTGGCGCGACACAGGTGGAGCTGGCTTCCTCCCGCGCCGAGGTGCTTCTTCTCCGTCAAAGGGTGGACGCGACTGAGGCCGTCGCACGGCGAAGCGAGGACGAGATATGCCAGCGGCAGACCTTGGAGCACATGCATGGCCCCATGCTCTGCACGCTCCAGGAAAGAGCTAACACGGCCTTGGGCAACATCTGCGAGGCAGCCGTCGGGGAGCCTCATGTGGTTAACTATGCTGGTAACCTTCAGTCCTTCACCGATGTGGTGACGCAGCTGGAGACTCGGTCGGGCAGAGCCGACAGGTTGGTCGAGGAGAGGAGCCGTGCTCTACTTGGGCGTGCTTTTTCTCGCGTCTTCAGTCATCTCTAGAACATGGGCCCCCATTTTGACTTCGATGCCGCCATCGCATCGGTACCCCTGGCAATCCGGGGCGATAGGCGCATTGGGTGGAAGACAACATGGACGCCCTTGTTAGGGACTTCACCGCCGATGACGACGGTGTGGTCGTAGCTGCTGATGAGGGCGGAGTGATGAATGGCCCAGGTGCTGATGACGACAGCGTAGAAGGCGACGGCGAGGCCAGCGATGCCAGTGGCGACTCCGGAGGTGCCTGTGAGGATGCATTGGGGGATTTATCCGATTGGCCGAGCGCTGTTCCTGCTTTTTACCCTGCGCAGAGAGAGTTCGGGCTTGGCCCTGAGGATTGTAAGAGCATTTTGGGAGGGGGAGCCCCTCGTGTAAAAACTTGCAGTTTGCGTGTTTGTAGACACGATATCACCCGCATGCCTACGCCAAGTGGCTGTTCTTGTGACGAGTTGACTGGCTTGTTTACCTTCGACCCGCGTGGGCCCTGAGCAAGCCTGTGGAGGGCCGTGGTGTCCTGAGTGCCTCCTGAACGAGCCCATTGAACCTGTAATGAGAACCTCCTGACAGGGCGTGGCGATGGCAGTCCGGGCTGCACGTATGCTGGGCCGGGCCCGACTCGCGAGGGGCTCACGAGGGGAGGCAGCTGAAGATGGATGGACGCAAAGCGGTAGCCAGAACACGAGAGATTGCTCGAACGAGATTAAACACCCCTTCCACGAACACACGCAAGTCTCAAGCTCAAATCCAACTTAAATCCAAACAGGGGAAAAATGACAACCAAAGGAAAGGCAAAAAAGAAGCAAAAAGGCCCCGTCCGGCACCTAGTCTAGTCTTCGACGTCTTCTCACTAGCGCGGAGCTAAGTGCTGCCACTGGACGTGGGCGGGAGCCCTCGAGGCCCGAGGGCGGCTCTCCGGAGACTCCGGGGCGTGTACAGCCCCACTCATTATTACGTGAGAGTGTCACGGGGTGGCGAGCTTCACAGACACTGGGCCTTCTTCACAGGTACCGGCCTTGCTTCATATCGCCAGACGAGGGCCCCGCCTTGTGCCACACTCTATTGCCATCGACGATGGCCGGAGACCGAGGACGCCACCGATGGGATAGAGCGGTCGCCAGCGCTTCCCCCGACGACCACGGGTCCTCTGCCGGGGGTAGGCCCTGAGGCACCTCCCCGGCAGAGGGCCTACCTCCTGAGGACGCCTTGCTCCGAGCGCCGCGTGGGCGAGGCCGGATCTCGGCCCCCCTCCTACAGCCCCCGGTGCCCTCCTCCTGAGGGGTAGGAAGCTGCTGGATTGGGGCGGCCATCCGCCGCGATGACCTGCACCTCCTGTGATCCATGGTTAGCGTATGCCTGTTCCTGAGGGATTAGCGGTACCCGATAGTCGCTGTCTCCAGCGCGGTCGACGAGGTCTTCCCTGGGCTCCTGAAAGAGCTCAGCTTCGTGTGTCTTTTCCCCCCAGCCTGGGCAGAGGAACGAGCCATGGTCTTCCTCCTGCACGTGTCCTTGATCTATCATGTGGGGCACATACGCTTCCGGGGCTGCCGTCCCAAATGCCTCGCTGTAGTGCCCCGTGTGCCACGCAGTCCTGCTCGAGGTGCCCGCCTGGGAGTGGTAGCGTGGCGGCCCACTAGGACCGTGGGCTATAGTGGACCCCCCTTCGCTGGTCGGAGGCGGGGGCGACACTATTGGCAGCCAGGCGCCGACGGCCAGGTTGGCATTGGAGTGGCCCTGGAATCCGCTCGGAGCTGTGCGGACGCGCGTGGGGCCTCCGTGCGGTCCACCTTGGGCCTGAGGCGGTGGCTGGGCACAAAAGGGGTGAGCCCCCGAGGCGGCGGAGCCCATGAGCTCTGCCACCCGCTCCAGTAGCATGTCGCGGCCGCCCTCCAGCAGCCTGCATTGCAGTAGCTCTCGGGCTACCGTGAGCGCGGCCCTTGAGTTTGCCTGCTCCCGCCGGGTGTACGGCGCCGTGTCCGCGACGTGGCTTGAGGCCCTTGCTGCCGACTGCACCTGCCGCGGCGTGAGAGCTGGCACCGCCTGACCATGTCGCCCGCAGCCCGCAGCGCCCTGCGGACCGCGGGCTGCCTGGGGCACAGGGTTGAGGTCGCCTTGGGCAAGCGGCTCTGCGAGGGCGGGCCAGGCCGCCCAGGGATCGGGATTGCCCGTTGGGTCGCCGGACATGATGACGACGATGCGACGGTACGCGAGGCAGCGGGAGAAGGATTCCGGCGCACCCCTACCTGGCGCGCCAAATGTCAGATTTCGGGTTCCGGCAGACCCTCAAGGTTCGAACTCTGGGGTGCACGCGGATATCACACCTCCTGCCTACCCATGTTTCGTCACCTCGCAAGGATCTAAACTACACGAAGAACAACACAAGGGGCACGAGATTTATACTGGTTCAGGCCACCATTGTGGTGTAATACACTCCAGTTTGTGGTGTGGTAGATTACCTCAGGGGCTGATGATGAATAGTACAAGGAAGAACAGCCTCGCGAGGGGCTGTTCTTGGCTGGTGCAATGAACTGCTTGGGTGAGTTCAGTCGCCTCTCTCTCTAGTCTGCCCAAAATCTCTCCTCCCTCTACTCTGTGGTAGCTAGCTCTATTTATAGAGGGAGGCCCTGGGCCTCTTCCCAAATATCGAGCGGGAAGGGCGCCAACAATTGGCTATTTTGAAGGGGAACATCTAGTACACTTATCCTGACTAAAGTCGGTCCTCGCCTGCCAAAGACCCTGATGGTGACGCCGGCTTGGGCTCCACGATGACCTCCATCATGCCGTCCTGCTGGTCTTGGTCTTGTTGTACCGAAATGGTTGCCTTTGCTTGATACTCCTGCCTGTGCTTGCCCCCTTTGCACCAAAGAGGAAACAAGGACTCTACGCAGGCCAGCGCCCGCCTGGCGCCTGCCTGGCCTTGGTCGTCATGGCTTGCGTCATGGTCATCTCGTGAGGTACCCCGCCATGATCTCTCCGCCTCCTCGCGAGCCAGCCTGACGAGGCTGTGCCCGAAGAAGCCTCCTGTCGTCCGCCCCGCGAGGCTTGGCCCCTCGCGAGGGTCTTGAGTATGTGTTGATGAAGATGGGCCGTACCGGGCCACTCCCTGAGCCACGCCGCAGGCCGCAGGCAGGCAAGTCTGGGTACCCCCGTTTCCAGAACACCGACAGCACCGTAATTTTTTATATGTATTTTTTGTAAATTTATAAAATAGAATTGTAATTTGCAAATTAATTCAAGCCATTTTAGTCTTAATTGTATGAATGTGAAGGAGGAAGTTAGGGTACTGTAGCAAATCCACTGGCAAAATTGACTTCCCTCCTTGATGTTAGAGGATCCCGTTCCCTCCGAACCATACCATGTCCTTCATTTTTGGACTAGACTCAAAAGCGGCCCTTGTGTCTGACGGTTGCTGTATGTATGGGTGGTGCCAGAAAAAGGGGAATGATCTTGGTGAGTTTAGAGGCTCGTTGGCTGCGGATCGGGCATTCATGAATCCAGATCCAGGTCGACGTGCCTCATCACAAGTGCATGTTCAGTAGCCCT
Organism: Triticum aestivum; assembly: GCF_018294505.1. NCBI lineage: Eukaryota > Viridiplantae > Streptophyta > Magnoliopsida > Poales > Poaceae > Triticum > Triticum aestivum. Next base: position 529,540,129 of record NC_057795.1, read on the forward strand.
GACCATCGGCTCTCAGTGAATTTCTCACTATGGCGCTGGCCCGGAACATGGGATGACACGTGAGAAACTTTCCATGACAACGCCTTTCTCAGCTCAGTTCAAAATACGAGCAGAGTCGAATCAAAAATAAATGTGAGAAGCACATTCTATAGCATTCCAGAAGATGACATGTTTCAATCAATTTTGCCAGTGGATTTTTCTTTTGAAACAACTTTAAATCAAATCAATCAACTACAAATACGACCGCATATCAACTGGGTTTCCACCGAATTATTACCGACACAAAATCCACACCTCCACATCCAGGCATACTATCATTTCGGAAAAGAAAGCCCTCCCAGGATGAAAGCGAGCAAGATCCTCTCCCTGTCCGCCGAGACCGTGCGCTGCAGCACGTCGCCGTCGACGAGCCGCAGCTTCCCCGCGCAGTAATCCACCGAGGCGAGCGCGCCCTCCCATACCCGCCGGAAGTCCGCGAGCGAGCAGGCCTTGAGCGCGCCTTCCATGGCGACGACGTCGGTGCGCGCCAAGCCGTACATGTCCACGCAGATCTGGTACACCGCCCGCGCGTCCTCGGGGAGTTTCGGGTCCTGCGCCAGCTTCTTGCCGGCGCCCTCGGTGGCCTCGGACGACTGAAGGGCGGCCCTCACGGCGATGATGCCGTAGGCGCTGGCCGTGAGGCCGTCCCGTGCGCCGCGCAGCGTCTTCTGGCAGAGCTCCAGCTCGTGCTGGCCCTGCCAGGCGCTCGTCTTGTCGCACGCGCCGGCGACGGACATGGACCGGTCGCCGGCGCATGCGGCGTCGGTGCTGCCGGAGAGCAAGGCGATGGCCGTGAGAGATACGGCGACGACGCAGATGATGGGTGTGCTCTTCATTTTTGCTCGATCTCTGTCTAAACCTATGCGCGTTCTGCAACCTCTGTGTGTGTATCGGAAGGAACCCAAGGACGGCTTTTATAGAACGGCCCTGCCAAGGAGTAGTAGCCAAACTGAAAATATATTGTACATGCAGCATATCTAGAGCAATTAGTGTGTATCATTATGCAGCAACCAGTAGAAGCCAATGAATCCTTAATATCAATGTGTAGCATTAGTTTATGGGTGTGGCTAGTATCTCTAATCTAAATGAAAATTAAATCTCATCTAGCTCACTTGCGTATATATATTTTTCTTTCCCGCTTTCCCATTTTATTTCACTTCTATATTTTTTCTCAATTTACGCTCTATTCTCGATTTTTCCTTTTGCATTTCTATTTTAGAAAATATGCAAATGCAGCAGTGGGTGGCATGTGGACATGCTGTTGAGCACAGCCGGCCAGTCATGCAAGTGTAGTTACACACGACATAAAAATAAATAAAACCCAAATAAACTAATTCGGTACAAAATGAATAAAAATCATTAATGTGTATCAATGTGTAGCATTAATTTGTGGGTGTGGCTATCTCTCATCTAAATGAGAATTAAATCTTATCTAGCTCACTTGAGTATATAAGTTCAGCATCCTATAGTGTTAAGAGAATCTATAACAGGACTCCCCATACCCATCCTAAACGTATGGGCGGGCTGCCCGTCAGAGCCCGAGCGAGTTTTGGGCACCCAATCGGGTAACCCATAGCCGGGCCAAACGCCCGGGCTGGCTGGCACTTCCCATATTCGGCCCATATCTAGGGCGATTATGGGGAGGTCCGGACGCGTCCGGGCACGTCCGCCACGTAGGACTGACGGAAAGGGCCCACACGAGGATGCGGTGAGACCGCTGGTTCGACGGGCGCCTCCTCTACTCCGCGCCGCGTGGCGTCGCTCCGGCGTGCCGCCCGAGGGAGGGAGCTCCCGGACAGCGGCAGTAGAACCCTAGCCCGCCCCATTTCTCCCTTTTCTCCTCTCTGCCCCACTTCTACTTTCATCCGCCTCTTGCGATGTCGAGGCGCCGGCTCACCACCTACACCATGCTCACTACAGAGCGGAGGGTGCAGCTGCTGGAGCAGATCCAAGCGAGGCGGGCTGCTTGTTTCACTGTCGGCCTTCCTCCAGATTCATCGGAGCCGTCGGAGGATGAGGAGGAGGAGAAAGAGGAGGAGGAGGAGGAGGAGGAGGAGGAGGAGGAGGGGGAGCAGCCATCGGAAGCGGAGCCCGTGGAGGAGGCGTTGCCGTGTGCGGGCTTCCCTATGGCGGACGCATAGGTGGAGTACGAGGCCACTCAAACGATGTAGATGGTGGAGTAGACCGCCATCCTGGAGTCCATCTAGGACGAGGCCTACGTCGAGGCCAACCGACAGTTCATCCGGCAAGAACAGGCGGCAACAATGGCTCTGTCCACTGAACTGGATGCCGAGGCAAAGGCGGTGTGGGAGCTTCCACAGGCGCAGGAGCTTCCGCACTTGCCCGTTACCCGATGCCGGACATGGAGATCGTCGAAATCTCTAAGGATGAGTAGTTTTACCTATGTTCATATTTTATTTGCATGGGTATTGTGGATTTGAGGTATAAAGTTTGAGTTTGATGGTTGTGGGACGTTTTTGGTGTGGTGTCCGGTCAAGATCCACGGACGCGTCCGGCCGGCTTTTGGGTATTGCGGTTGTAGATGCTCTAAAAACAACAACAAAAACATGTTGATAACTGATCACTTGTAATAAATACTGTTATGATCAGCAATAGAAAATCTCTGCAATTAACCAAAGATGTAGTGATATATAGACGGACTAAGAAGGAGCTTAAGCAAGTTCTAAAATCATTCAACCAAGTAGTCTAACACAGTCAGACACTGCCAGATGAAATGCAGCAGCATATCAAGACCTAGAAAACAAGTGTGCTGGCATCCAACTAAATCAAATGAGCATAGTAGAGATTACACACTTAAAGCTAGTTAGAAGGATGAGCCATTCATTCAGCCTCCAGGCAACCAACTTAAACGGTTGGGTCAAAGCACACAGTTGATCCTATGAGACCCAAGGCTGCAGCGCTTAGACAGGTGCTTGATCACCCGGAGAGGACCATCGCCAGCGTCGCAGGGCTTCACCTCCACGCCGGTGAGGACGACGAACTCGCGCTTCATGGCCTTGCAGAAGGAAACGACGCAGAAGCTGCCCGCGCCCAGGCTCACCAGGTGGCGCTTGTACGGTGACCACTTCTCCTCCGGCAGGTCGAGACGATCAAAGGTATACCGCAATGCCAGCGGCCCGGCACGGGCAGAGCGAATCGCATCGCAGTCCAGAGCACACAGGCGGTGGGGGCTGTCAGCCGACAGGGCGAAGGAGAGGCCGAGCTCGGGAACATACTCCGCTCTGCCGTGGAAGGGCAGCGCCCAGTCGCCGGCATGAGTCCATTCCTCAGTCGCCGTGTCGAAGGCGTAGGTGCCGACGCCGTCGAAGGATATGCATATGGTCGTGCCGTCGACGATCATGGAGGAACACGTGTCGATCATCGGAAGTGAGTTCATCAAATCCTACTAAACTATCCTAATTTTTCCCCATAATTTTTGGACGGCATAATGCAGCGCATCGTACCATGCGAAGATATACGAAACATTCACCATAAGAAAACACATGCAACTTCCTCACGAAAAAAACTAAAGCTATTTCAAAGGTATATAAGTTCAGCATCCTATAAGGTTAAAAACAACAACAAAAACATGTTAATAACTGACCACTTGCAATAAATACTGTTATGGTCAGCAGAAGAAAATCTCTGCAATTAACCAAAGATGCAGTGATAGATAGACGGACTAAGAAGGAGCTTAAGCAAGTTTTAAAATCATTCATCTGGCAGTCCGGCACTGCCAGATGAAATGCAGCAGCATATATCAAGACCTAGGAAACAAGTGTCCTGGCATCCAACTAAATCAAATGAGCAGAGTACAGATTACACACTTGAAGCTACTGGTTCGAAGGATGAGCCATTCAGCCTCCAGGCAACCAACTTAAACGGCTCGGTCAAAGCACACAGTTGATCCTATGAGACCCAAGGCTCCAGCGTTTAGACAGGTGCTTGGTCATCCGGAGAGGGCCATCACCATTGTTGCAGGGCTTCACCTCCACGCCGGTGAGGACGGCGAACTCACGCCCCACGGCCTTACAGAAGGAAACGACGCAGAAGCTGCCCGCGCCCAGGCTCACCAGGTGGCGCTTGTACGGCGACCACTTCTCCTCCGGCAGGTCGAGACGATCAAAAGTATGCCGCAATGCCAGCGGCCCGGCACGGGCAGAGCGCATCACAGTGCAGTCCATAGTACACAGGCGGTCGGGGCTATCAGCAGACAGCGCGAAAGAGAGGCCGAGCTCCGGAACGTACTCCGCTCTGCCGTGGAAGGGCAGCGCCCAGTCGCCGGCACGAGTCCATACCCCCGTCGCCGTGTCGCAGGCGTAGGTGCCGACGCCGTCGAAGGATATGCATATGGTCGTGCCATCGACGATCATGGAGGAACACGTGTCGATGTCGACGTCGACGGCTCTTCTTCCACAGGCACCATCATCGGCCAGAAACGGCGGCGGCGGGAGCCTTTCCCAGTGGAACGAATTGATGTAGTTGTGGTTCAGACTTTCAGCTTCACAGACGGAGAAGAGATTGTTAGAGCGGTAGCTGAGGACCTCGAAGGAGAAACCGACGGCGGCGGCCGGCGGCGACAGGTCGAGGACATAGAGGCAGGGTCGACAGCCAAAGTAGTGACGGTGACCACCGGGATCATCGGCTTGGGGTGGCACGGAGAAGCAGACGCAGTTGGGCCCCCTGAGAGGATGCATGGGGTGAATGGGTTGGACCGAGTTGAGGTCGACGTCGTAGAGGAATGGGCTGTTGGTATCGGCCGCCAGCAGGAGGCTGTTCTCTCTCAGCAGAGCCGAGAAGGAGTGCGTGGGCTTGGCGCGGAGGTTCGATTCGAACCTGAACCTGGGCTTATGCAACCTCAGGCGACTCATCGACGCTCCTCGGTTTTCCTTCTCCGGGTTTGTGTTTTCTGCTGCTTCTCTTTCGTTTCCTCCTGTTGATGATGGCGGGCGGAAGAGGTGCTTCCAGGGGTCGATGAGGTAGAGCGAGTTGGCGCGGGTGTTGAGGTCCTGCGCTATCACATTCAGAAACCGACGATGCATCGTCCTCTCCAGAGTCCAAACTGAAATTAGCCTGAACCTGACTGAAAAGAGCAAACGAATTTGACCATTGTCACTGAGATATCCAGATGATTATTACCGTGAGAATGAGGATGAAACAGAAGAAGATGACGCAATGTATAAAAAATTGTCGTACCGGCAGCAAATTCCTACGTGCCTCCAGTCCCTAATATTTATCGAGGGCGAATTACCTGGCAGCAGGGGCGCCGTCAAAGATGTGAATCACGGAGGGACAACTGAGAAATCAATTCAAACACGAGCAATATCTGCATCTGTTGATCTGCAGCGCGAGTATCAACTGCGCTTGGAGACTGACGGTAATGGAGGGGCGATCGAGCACAACCAGATGGAATAGGCGGACGCGTGTAGAGAAGCAGCGGGCGGCCGCGCTTGGAGATGGTGATGGAAGTCCGGCGGCGGCACCGGTCTGGATGAGGAGCCGCTTCTGTTTCTGTCTCGCCCTGCCAGCCAGGTTTTTTAGTAGATCCGGCAGCGTGGCATAATCACGCTCCCGTCCGGCCCGCTTTTCTTTTCTTGGACTTTTTTAATAGAAACACATTGCACGTACACTCACCCTCAATGAATGCATGTATACATGTTATCTTTACCGGTGCGCCGCTTGAGGAGAAGGACTCTGCACATTTTCATTTAAAAAAAATACATAGAGTCCTCGTCTCCGTCTAAAAACGCTATTTTTTAAATAATACATTTTTTTATTAATTTGCACAAATATTACGCTGATATTTTTATTTTCAAAACTAATATCCAATCAGCCAGCAGCAGGCCGACTCAGCCTAGTCAGCCAGCAGCAGGTCAACTAGGCCTTATCAGCCAACAGCGGGCCGATAGCTGGCCCATCGGCCACGTGCAGGCCGACTATTGGCCAGGCCACGTCGCGCCGGGCGCTATCGGCGCAGCTGGGTCACGGGCGCCCCTGTCAGCCTGCTGCCGACCGATCCGTCAGCTGCTGGCCAACATGGAGCGGGCCCCGCAGCGCCTGGCCTCTTCCTCCTTTCTCCTTCTCCTTTCTCCTCCTCTTTTCTCCCACCGCGCAACACCTCTCTCTGTTCTTCCTTCCTCCTCTCTCTTACACGAAATCAATTTGTACATCAAAATGACCCCCTTTTTTGCGGATTTGGCACCGTGAATGGGTTCTACATAGTTAGGGGAGCCAAAAGAGACCTCGATCTACTGATGGGGTAGCTCATGGTGGTCGTGGTGAGCATTTTATTGGAGCTTTTTTCAGCTCATTGGTGGAGGTTGTGGCGGCGGTGGTCGGTGGAGGTGGAGGTGGTGGTGGTGAAGCTAGGGCAATGTGGTGGACATGAAGCTCCGGCAGTTTGGTGGAGTTTTCGGCTCCGGTTCCGGTGATTGAAGGCCGCCGTTCGTCGTTCGCACGCACGCTCCACGGGTATATCTCAACAAACATTTTATTTTTCGAAGTTGCTCGGTAGTATTCGTTAATATGTTTCGATATGAAATAAATTAGGTGTGCGATTATTGTTATTTGCTCCGGTAGTATACATAAATATATTTAGATGTCAACTAATTAGTTGTGTGCAAATTACTAGTTGCTCTGGTAATATTCCATACTATAAGTGGATGTCAAATATTTAGGTGTGTCAGTATTTGGAGTTGCTCCAGTAAAATTTGTAATATATGTAGATGCCAAATATTTAAATCTGTCAATATTTGTAGTTGATCCGACAAATATTCGTAATATACTTGTAGGTGTGTGAATTGTATTAGTTGCTCCGTTAATATTCCGTAATATATAGCTAGCTAATATATATACATGTCTAATATTTAGTAGTGGGGAAATTTTAAGTTGTTGCTTAATACTTGTTTTTCGTTGTTGAAAACAAATTAGGTGAGCTGAGCTGTCTGATGTAGTGAAGTTCATATTTTACTACAACCCTGGTACTGTCTAAACAACTGAGATGGGAGCTGGTCTGAGTGAATTTACTCACATACAGGTGCCAATGAGCGCACCTCAAACATGGTCTGTCAGTCAATTGAAAGAATGATTACGGCAAGTTTAGGGCTTGATACTGAAACACACACCGTCGGTGTTCATGCATTGTGGACACGATCAAGTTCAACAATTTATTTTTATTTGAGGCCAATAGAGTGAGACTCTAATTGGGTGCGGTGGTTACAAGGTTGTGAACGCAGGGGATGCAATCCTGTTGCCTTAGTGCTTCCCGTCGTGAAGGAGGTCACTGCACATGAAGGCGAGGGTGGCTACGATCCTAGACAGAGAAGTGGAGGGAGGCAGTTATCTATGTCAAATGCTGGAGATGATGGTTACGAATCAGGATAGAGCAGTCAGGTAGAAGGAGGAAAAGCTGATGGTTATGAACCAGGGCAGAGTAGTCAGGTAGAAGGAGGAAATGCCGATGGTGATTACAATGGTGAGGTGGACGCTGACAAGGTAGATGGGCACATACAGGACCAGATGGAAGAAGAAGGCACTGATGTTGATAGGGGTCATGCCGATGATTCCGACGAGTCGGATGAAGAAGAAAATGCAGAGGAGGTCCCGAATCCTGCATCATGGAATCATGACTTCTCATCTGCAATGACTGTGAATGATAGACATGATTCTACCTGCAATATCACCAGAACAATATTGCGACGGGTGCTATGTATCCCAACAAGCAAGCTCTGAAGGATGCAATAATTAATTGGGCAATGTCCACGCAAAGGGTTTTCACAGCTCAGGTGTCAAGTCAGAAATTCCCGACAATGGTATGCAAGAACGCAGATTGTCCCGTAATAACCCACAAGTATAGGGGATCGCAACAATTTTTGATAAGTAAGAGTGTCGAACCCAACGAGGAGCTAAAGGTAGAATAAATATTCCCTCAAGTTCTATCGACCACCGATACAACTCTATGCATGCTTGATGTTCGCTTTACCTAGAAAAAGTATGAAACTGGAAGTACTTTGTAGGTGTTTTCGGGTAAGTTTGCAAGAAAGTAAAGAACGCGTAAATAAAAGCTAGGGGCTGTTTAGATAAAGACACAACTAAAGTAAATTTAGCGAGTGTGGAAAAGTGGTGGTAGGAGTTGTGAAATTGTCCCTAGGCAACTGAAAGGACCACGATGTCGCCTAGAGGGGGGTGAACAGGCGTTTTAAAATCTTTTACGGATTTGGCTATATCCTAATGCGGAAATAAACTAAGCGGATACTTTTCAAGCACAAATCCTAAATATACTAGGCTCACTAAGTGCACCAACAACTTAGCATAAACAAGATGAGAACAACAGGATATGAGTAAGCACAAGTAAGTCACACAAACTTACTCAGTGTATATCACGAGGTATGGAAATGAATAATACACACAACCACAAATAATCAATACAAGCTTACACAAATTGTATCACAATATATGGAATTGAATGATACAAGCAAACTCAAGTAAGTTACACAAACTTACTTGAGCAATATCACAATATATGGAAGTTTATAACACAAGTTAGCAATTCACACTAATCACAATGTATATCAATAGTAGCAAGTATGAATTGCGGAATATGAAGTGTAGGCCTAAATAATCTCTACAAGGAAATGGCCAACACAATATAATCAACCACCACAATATAATGAGGACAACAAGATATAGTGAATCCACGGTCAAATGACCAAAGTAAACCACAAGTAAGGAGTTAGGGTTAGGGATAACCAAAGTCACGGGGAGGAGGATGTATCCCGATGTTCACTTCCTTGGAGGGAAGCTAGTCACCGTTAGAGAGGTGGATGTTACCATGAAGGCACACCAACGCCACGAAGGCTCACCCTATTCTCCTTGAGATATCACCACGAAGGCGATTCTCAACCACTAGTGGTAGACCTTGAGGCGGCCTCCAAACCTTCACAAACTTTCCGGGGGACAAATCACAAGTTGATTCCTCACCGGAGCACTCCTACCGCCTAGGAGTCTCCAACCTCCAACAGTAACAAGAACAAAGGGGAAATGCTCAAGACTTGCTCAAATCACAAATTCCTTTGGTCAAGAGAGGGAGAGGGAGTGGATCTATCACTTGATTGGAAAATCTCTCAAGAACTCTCACGAATCTCTCCGAGATCTAAGATTTGATGTAGGAGAAGTGAGAGGGAGCCTTTTTGTGTTCTAGGGTTCATATGAATGTGTTGCTCAACCCTCTACCGGATTAGTAGAGGGGTATATATAGTAAGGCTAGAAAACTAGCCGTTTGTGAGTAAGTGGCTGTGTTGGGCCGGACATCCGGGCAAGGGCGGGACATCCGGAGGACACAACCAGCATTTCAACACGGTTCTGGACATCTACGGCCGGATTTCCGGGCTAACTCCCGGATATCCGGCCAACACAAAAACTGCAGGCGCCCCAAAAGTAAAACATCCATAACTTTCTCATCCGGACTCTGATTTTGATGATCTTGGGCTCGTTTTGAAGCTATGGAAAAGCTCCAGGTCCTCACATAGAGAACCACCCAAGATAAACCAAAATGGAGGATGCAAAGTATGCAAAGGTTAGATCATATATTTTGGGGAACCTAGTTGGCTATGGATTTATTTGGTATATAGGATATGAGTGGAATTGTGTTGGATAGGAGTGAAATATGCCTATGTTGGAATATGACGTGAGGAAGTAGAAATAGAAGATGTTGACTTGAGCAAATCTAGCACTAACCCCTTTGATCCCCTCTTAATAGTGCGGGATCCCTATAACTCAAGAAACATAAAAGAGCTATACTACATAGCTATCGAGAACCATTCTTGAGTGTATATTTTTCTTCGGTGGTCATCTATCCACAACACTAACGCCAAAGGAACTAATACCTTTGACTCAAGCCTTTAACTTGAGCTTGATGTTTATGTTTCTTCTTGGCTCAAGTTGAAGGCAAGACATTGGTGAAGTCTTCAAGTAGCTCCCACATATGGGAGGCCTTGCTTTGTATTCATCTTCACTTGCCCATCATGTGATCATCCACAAGCTTCAAGCATGTAATCCCTCGGGATGGTTATCTTGAACTTGCCCTTATCAACCCTGATCACCAACACTTGATGTTATCCTCTCATAGACACTTGAAATCTCTCTCTCTCGATGCGAGCCCATGAGAATCACCTAACCCTCGAAAACATAGACAACACATAGTATGGGTTAGTACACAGAGTGCAATTGATAATTTCTTATCATACCACAAGATCTTATGTGGTGCATCATTTGCACTCGTGTGTTGACCATTTAGAGTTCAATCTCCGAGCTTCAACTTGGTCAACCGATATCTCTACTCCATGTTTAATCTTGACGTCATGAAGGATATATTGAATTCTTTACTTGAATAGCTTGCTCAATCATGTCTCAACACATGAGTCCATTATGATCATATCTTTGAGCCACTCCTAGAATTCATCATTCGAATCATCCTTTTTAAGATCTTGATCCATTATGGCTCAAACCATAGCTCTAAGCATGGTGTCGGTGTCAAAACCGGCGGATCTTGGGTAGGGGGTCCCGAACTGTGCGTCTAGGCGGATGGTAACAGGAGACAAGGGACACGATGTTTTTACCCAGGTTCGGGCCCTCTCGATGGAGGTAAAACCCTACTCCTGCTTGATTGATATTGCTGATATGGGTAGTACAAGAGTGGATCTACCACGAGATCAAGGAGGCTAAACCCTAGAAGCTAGCCTATGGTATGATTGTTGTAATGGTTCTTCGTCCTACGGACTAAAGCCCTCCGGTTTATATAGACACCGGAGAGGGCTAGGGTTACACAGAGTCGGTTACAATGGTAGGAGATCTACATATCCGCATCACCAAGCTTGCCTTCCACGCCAAGGAAAGTCCCACCGGACACGGGACGGAGTCTGCAATCTTGTATCTTCGTAGTCTTGGAGTCCGGCGGACGATGATAGTCCGGCTGTCCGGACACCCCCTAGTCCAGGACTCCCTCAGTACCCCCTGAACCAGGTTTCAATGACGATGAGTCCGGCATTGCAAGGCGGGTTCCTCCTCCGAATAATCCATAGAAGATTGTGAACATCAGGATAGTGTCCGGCTCTGCAAAATAAAGTCCACATTCCACCGTAGAGAGAATGATATGTACACAAGTTCAATCCGCTGACGTATTATGTAGCATGACGTCACGCCACTACCAAGCCTTTTCTTGAATCATTTTTTATTGTACCACCTCAGCGCGTTTAGCGAAGCGGTTTCCTTCGCACGTCTTGTCGAAGCAAAGATCGTGTTCCCCTTATTCCGGGATTCTCATCAATACGGACGTGGGTAACCCAACCTCGCCCGTCGCCACGCCCCCTCTATCAAAGGCGAGTCCCGAACGGTCACGGAGACGGCTCTTGGTATTCTCCCTCTTTATAATAGGACCAAGGCTCGTTTCTTTTCTTCAATCCTCCATCGAATCTTCTCCTTGCTCCAAGTTCCAACACCCAGAGCCCCAGATTCGTGTGCTTCAGACCTTCAACAATGTCTGGCTCCGACCTTCAGGGCCGGTGGATGCCCTCCTCTGTCACGGAGGAGGACGTGCTAAAGCTGCGAGAGGCCAAGTACCTGTCTTACGAGATTTCGCACAGGCTGCCCGCCGAAGGGCAGGCCATACCCACCCCCGAGCCCGGCGAGTACGTCGTCTTTGTATCCCACCTCCGTCAGGGTTTAGGCTTCCCGACGGATCCTTTCGTGAGAGGGCTCATGTTCTACTACGGGCTGGATTTCCATGACTTGGCTCCGGAGTCCATCCTCCATATTTCCGCATTTATTGTCGTCTGCGAAGCCTTCCTCCGCGTCACCCCCCACTTCGGCCTGTGGCTGAAGACCTTCAATGTGGAGCCGAAGATGATTGGGGGGCGTCAAGCAGAGTGCGGCGGGGCGGCCATAAGTAGGAGGGCCGATGCCCCGTGGCCCGAGGGCTCCTTCCAAGAGGAGCTCGGCTTGTGGCAGCAGAAGTGGTTCTGTATCACTGCTCCGAAGGGCAGCAGGCAGAAGCCGCCGCCCATATTCCGCTCGGGACCTCCTCGACGGTTGATGTCGTGGGTCAACCAAGGGCTCAACTGGGGTCCGTCAAAAGACGTGCCCCTATTGCAGGGCCGGATTTGAGACCTCCAGGCGAGGGAGATCGATCTGGTCGTGGTGATGCAGGTTATGCTAATTAGGCGTCTCCTGCCCTGTAAACGTCGTCCTCTCTGGCTATGGGAGTTCAATCCGGAGGGACCACGGATTCTCCAACACTTTATGGGTACGACACCCGTGGAGATGTACAAGTTGTTCTTCGGATCACAGGCGGCGCGTCCGGAATTGACCGAGGATGCCGGTCTAAGCTGCAATCGCCCGGATACTCAAGTAAGTAGCTCAGTGTTCGGACGTACCGTTTGTTTGCCTTTCTACAATTCGCCTTTTAACCCGTTATCCTTCAACAGGAGTGGATAGCGCAAGCAAAGCTGATACGGTGTCCGGCCCCCCTCCCAGAGACCGCGCCGGATCCCGTGCTGGTCCAGATGCTGGAGGTTGCGCCTTCAGAAGAAGGCGGAGGGGAAAATAAGGGAGCTACCGCCTCGCCCAAGGAGTCTCTTGAAAAAGGGGGGATTGAGAATCCCTCCCGCCAAGGGGAGAAGAGGACCGCATTTGGAGACCCGGAGGCCAAAGCCCCTAAGCGGGGGAAGAAGTCTTCACCAGAGGGTCCTACGTCCGGGGAGGCCCCGGCCACACAATCTCCCCTAAAGCATCAGCCCTCCAGCGAGCCGTGAGTAGAAAAAAGGGAGTTCGGTAACAAGAGACATCCCTATTTGTGCTTCTAAGGATAACCGAGTTTTTTACCTTGTAGTTCGGATCTCCGACCTTCTCAGATGAGCTCGTCTTCGGGGGATCTTCGTCCGGAGATGATGGAGAGTGAGACGCCTCTGTCTGCTACACCGTCGGAGAGGGCGGACGAGCCTGAAGTGTCGTCACGGAGGGTATCCCTGAACCCGGCGGAGCCAAAGAGTTCGGCGCCGACTAATGTTCGGCCGGGGGAGCTGAAGGATCTGCTTGAGAGGGCGTCCATCTCAGAAGATCACCATGCATTGATGAGTACGGTGATTAGAAGGATTTCGTCCGCCGAAAGCGGATTGCATAATGCCCTCAGGAGTTTGCTGGCGGGGTTTGAGGTATGTAAAAATGACACCCCTTTTTGACAGTTTTGCACATAAAGTGCGCCCTGTATAGATAGTAGCCCCTGAGACTCGGTAGGTTGTCGAAAAGCGACAGCGTGCCGAGGATCAAAATCGCAGGTATTGAGTGTCGCCTTTCCTATGCAGGTGGGGGATAGTCCGGGGGCTAGCCGGACTGATGGAGTTGCTGAATTAATGCGGCAACTCGATGTTGTGGATGCGGACATCGCGCTAGTCAACAAGCGACTTGACGAGTCGCAAGGTAAGTTGTTTCTCCGCAGTCACCTATTAAGGGAGTCAAAGCCCACTTCTTACAATATTTATGCTTGACGTAGATGGTGCTGCTGCTGTGGAGAGCCTTCGGGCAGAACTTGCTCAAGCCAAGGAGCAAGCCAGAAGGAGTAATGCGGCTGCCTCGAGGGCGGTCGAAGAGTTAGAAGTCGAAAGGGCTGCACACTGCCGAAGCAGGGAAGAGATGGCCGAACTGGCCGTTAGATTGAAGGATGCTACCGACCGCAATGAGGCTCTTGAAAAGAAGCGCCTATCGGAGCGAGAAGACCTGGGGAAGGCCACCGCCGAAGCCAAGGATGCCCATTCTGCAATGCGGGCTATAAAGGAGGAGCTGCGTCAGGCCGGAGACATTGTGGCTGGCAAGCCTTTTCTGCTGCGCCGCAGGTTTACGGATCCAAAGTATGCCCAGCTTGGCCAGCTATGGGGTCCGGAGGATCCATATATGCACTTAGCGGCGAGTGCGGCGGATGCCGTTGTGCACTTCCGAAGTCAGAAGGATCACAAGACGGAAGAGATGTTTTGGTCTCAATTCCATAGTCCGGATCGTTCACTTCCGCTGACCGATCGGTTGGCCGAATGGGCTAAGCTGAATAGGTTGTCCGGACTTGCCATGACGGATATCGTGACTCGTGTCTGGCCGGAGAGGCCCAAGCCGAAGAGCTATTTTGGCCTATTACAGCAGTTTCTTGGGGCGGTGCCGCATATCAAGGCGATGAAGCGGTCGGCCTGCATAGAGGGTGCGCGGATGGCCCTCGCCCGTGTGAAGACACATTGGACAGAGATGGATGCCACCGATGTTGCAACCTAGGGTTCGGACGAAAGCCGGTTACCCGCCGAGCACTATTTTGGGGAAGTTATGCGTGGTGCTCGTGTAATAGAGTCGCAGTGCTCAAAAAATGTCGCATTCAAATGAACGTTTTATTTTGTAAAACAATGGTTATGATGTAATCGCTTTTTATACTTGTACCTTCAAGTATTGAAATATCTCCTATGCAGCCGTTTATGTATACGTGTGTATAACCTGAAAGATGGCTGTCTTCGACTTTAGCCCCCACGCACAAGGTGCGGGGGTGTTCGCAAAAATAGCGCATTTTCACACTTAATCCGACGTCTCGGTCCTGTTGAGGAGGTGGTAGCGTAGCAAACGAGGCAACCGGACTATGATGCTTTATCACTTTCACTTAGCCATTGGAGTTCGAGGGTGGGACTACGATATAGCCCCTGGGGGCACCGCGGTCTCCGAATTCGAGGCGCGTGTGTGCCTGACCGGGAAATGGTCCTTCGTCAAAGCGGAGGAATTCTAAACATTCCGGTGGTCGATCGAGTGGTTGACCAGTCTCTCGCTGTATCATGACAGTCGGTTTTCGGCTTTCTCTACTGAGGTGCTCGCCCAGCCGAACTGGGGCACAATCGCAGTAGTTCTCCTGGTGCCGCGTTAGCCGATGATACGGAACGTAAGGCAGCAAAACACAGGAGCCGGGCAAACCCAACATTTGACCAAAGACATGATTCGGAGCTGAGGCATATAAGGCCTAACTCGAGATGCCGAACACTCCCTAAGGTGTTCGGTCTTTATAATAATGGGCAGAACAATGCCCTAAGCCCCTAGTGTCCAGGTACGGGCGAGGTCCTCTGACGCGGCCGATGCCAAAACGTCAGTCTCCACTCTGGTTATAATGAGAAGCCAGGGGATTATAGCAACAAGAGACAGTAAAAAAGGTTTACGCAGGGTCTTAATCTGAAAAGAATCCTTGCGACGGGTCCCTACTGCACGTCTGCGCCTGTGTCTCCGTTGTGCCGTTATCCTGGACGGGTATGCACGTTGTTCATCTGTAAAAGAGAGGAACTTAGTTTGAAAGGAAATCGTGCGAAAAAGTGCATGAAAAATATTAATAAATGAATAAAGCGGAGTCTATATTAGCTCATTATTGCTTATACGCACAGCCCCTTGTGAAGGGGTGTGCGGCTAGGGAGCCCCTAGCTTATTTATGCCGGACTCGTCTAGCCGTGTCCGGGGTCTCTGAATGACCCTCTTAATGAAATGATGCCGCGTGGACCGGGCATTTTAAGTGTAAGAGACGCGTAATGTGGTATGGCGTTAAAGCGGACAAAAGCTTCATGTCCCAATAGTGCTTGATAGCTACTTTTGAATGGGGCGACATGAAAGATTAGTTTTTCGCGCCGGAAGTTGTTCGGTGACCCGAACACAACTTCTAGTAATAAGGAGCCTGTGCACTTGGCGTAAGGGCCTGGCGTCACTCCTTTAAAGGAAGTGCGGCTATGTCGAATTTTAGTAAGGTCTATCCCCAACTTGCGGATTGTGTTCGGATATAGCAGGTTTAAATCACTGCCGCCGTCCATCAGGACTTGTGTAAATTGTAGTCCGTCAATTATAGGAGCCAATATCAGAGCAGTCCATCTTGCATGTCGAACACTTCTGGAATAATCCAGGTGATCAAAAGTGATTGGTTTTGACATCCAATCTCGAGGTCCCGCTGGGGTGGACCGTGCGAGACCCATCTTAGCGGGTGCCGCATTGTTTTTCCGTGTTATCACATGAAGTGAGTTTACTGCTTTGACTTCTTGTGGGAAAGTCTTCTGTTTTCCGGTGCCCTGCTGGTGGGGTTCGTCATCATCCTCGCTTGGTGCGTCGAGCCCCTTGTGTTCGGCGTTGAGTCGGCCGGACTGTTTGAAAACCCAACAATCTCGGTGGGTGTGGTTTGCAGGCCTTCCAGAGGTACTGTGGATTTGACATATCCGATCCAAAATTTTGTTTAAATTGGATAGCTCATCACTGTTGTCCTTAAGAGGCAGTGTTTTGTTGTTTGGCCGCGAGCTTTTGAATCCGGCGTTGACCGCCGTGTTCTTTGGGCTTTTCTCTTTATTCCGGCGCTGATCTTTTCTGCGCCGTGATTTTCCATTTCCATCTATAATCTCGGATGTACTTGGGTCGCTGGTGCTGCGTCTTGCTAGCCAGCTGTCTTCCCCTGCGCAAAAGCGGGTCATGAGGCTTGTTAGCGCGGACATTGTCCTTGGCTTCTATTGGCCGAGGTGTCTGGCGAGCCATTCGTCTCGGACGTTATGTTTAAAAGCTGCTAAGGCTTCGGCGTCCGGACAGTCGACTATTTGGTTCTTTTTAGTAAGGAACCTGTTCCAGAATTTGCGCGCTGACTCTCCGGGCTGTTGAGTTATATGACTTAGATCGTCTGCATCCGGAGGGCGGACATAAGTCCCTTGAAAATTTGCTCTAAACGCATCCTCAAGCTCTTCCCAACTTCCAACAGTGTTTTCTGGGAGGCTTTTGAGCCAATGCCGAGCTGGCCCTTTGAGCTTGAGGGGTAGATATTTTATGGCGTGGAGGTCATCTCCTCTAGCCATGTGTATGTGTAGTATATAATCCTCTATCCAGACTCCAGGGTCTGTTGTTCCGTCGTAAGCCTCTATGTTTATGGGTTTAAACCCTGCTGGGAATTCATGATCCAGCACCTCATTGGTGAAACATAGTGGGTGTGCGGCGCCCCTGTATTTAGGTGTACCGCTGTCTTCGAACACTTGGCGTGTTGTGTTGCTTCCTGTGGCCCTCTTTTTTGGCCCGTAAATGGACCTGGCTGGGCCATCTGTTTTCCCAGGATCATGAGTCGGCTTGTGTGCGGCGCCGCTTGTAGTTTTTGGCCTATCATCTGGCCGTCTATCCGGCTAGGCGGCCTCTTTGTTTTTTGACTGTGGGGGCTCTATGGCTTCCTCATCAAATTCTGGCAGCAGCTTGCGCTTCGGGTAGCTCTTTGATTGATGGCCATTGCCGTATTTGTCTGCGGTTTTGAGCACTTTGCTCCACCTCATTCTGAGTATGTCTTCCGCTGTTTTGAGCTTCCGTTTTTCCTTTTTCAGACTTCTTGCAGTGGCGACGAGTCTTTTGCGAAGGCTCTTATTCTCCGGTGGTGTGTCCGGCGTGAGGTCGTCTGGACTGTTGGTTTCGCTGGGCATGGATTGATTATCCGATTCGTCCTGTTCGGACGGTTGGTTGGCTGCATGTTCGTCGTCCACTGGTTTGCCCTACTCTATTGCTGGGTCATTAGGAGCGTTGTTGTTGTCGAGGCGGGACTTAGGGCGGCGTCTGCGTCGCCGTTTTGGTTGTTTATCGGCAGGATTATCCTTTGCCGCGCCCCGTTGGTCCTCGTTATCGCTTCCTTTTGGGGTATCCACCATATATACATCATGGGTTGGGGTGGCCTTCCAGTGCTCTGTGAGTGCTGGTTGTCCATACCGTTGATGTCTTCGGAGTCGTAGTCTAGCATGTCGGTTAGATCGTCGACATTGGCTACAAAGTGGGTGGTGGGTGGGCTTTGAATTTCTTTGCCGTCCGCATCCCAACCATCCTGGCCATAGTCCGGCCAGGGCTCTTCGGATAGCGAGAGATGCTTTAGCGAATTTAGGATGTCGCCAAAGGGTGAGTACTGAAAGATGTCCGCGGCGGTGAACTCCATGATTGGCGCCCAATCGGATTCGATTGGCTGGGGCACAGGAGGTTTGGAGTCTGGCAGGGAGTCTGGCACCTCGGAGTCGCGAGCTTTATAAGGGACGAGGTCAGTGTTCGGCTCCGTCGCCGTAGAAGTTGCAGCTCCCGAGGCGGTGTCCAGCCACCCATCCTCGATCTGCGCGATCGGCTCCGAACTAAGGATCGGAGCGGATTCGTGTGCGGCCTCCAAGGTACTGTCCGGCGGCAGAGCTAGATCGTGCCCATCGCGACAGTGCGACAAGCTTGGCTGCGGATCGGATCCGTCGAAGATCAAGTCTCTGCGGATGTCCGCCGTGAAGTTTAGGCTTCCAAATCTGACCTGACGGCCAGGGGCGTAGCTTTCGATCTGCTCCAGATGGCCAAGCGAATTGGCCTGCAGTGCGAAGCCGCCGAATATGAAGATCTGTCCGGGGAGAAAAGTCTCACCCTGGACGTCATTGCTGTTGGTTGAAGAAGCCATCAAGCCTATCAGTGACGACACAAAGGAACTCTCAATGAAAGCACCAATGTCAGTGTCAAAACCGGCGGATCTCGGGTAGGGGGTCCCGAACTATGCGTCTAGGCGGATGGTAACAGGAGACAAGGGACACGATGTTTTTACCCAGGTTCGGGCCCTCTCGATGGAGGTAAAACCCTACTCCTGCTTGATTGATATTGATGATATGGGTAGTACAAGAGTGGATCTACCACGAGATCAAGGAGGCTAAACCCTAGAAGCTAGCCTATGGTATGATTGTTGTAATGGTTGTTCGTCCTACGGACTAAAGCCCTCCGGTTTATATAGATACCGGAGAGGGCTAGGGTTACACAGAGTCGGTTACAATGGTAGGAGATCTACATATCCGTATCGCCAAGCTTGCCTTCCACGCCAAGGAAAGTCCCATCCGGACACGGGACGGAGTCTTCAATCTTGTATCTTCGTAGTCTTGGAGTCCGGCGGACGATGATAGTCCGGCTGTCCGGACACCCCCTAGTCAAGGACTCCCTCACATGGCAACCCTTAAGATACTCCAATGAACTCCATTTTGATCATCTCGATGTACTTGTTGCTTCAAAGGAGTTTTCTTCCATTATTCTTCAATCATTTTCCAATGGGACTAATCTTCAAATGTATATCTCAATGCAAACATTAGTCCATAAGGATTGTCATTAATTAATTACCAAAACCACACATGGGGACTACATGTACTTTCAATCTCCCCCATTTTGGTAATTGATGACAATCTCAACAAGAAGGTTTATATAATGAATTTTTAAATAATCATGCAATTTATCCGAGTAAGTGGCTGTGTTGGGCCGGACATCTGGGCAAGGGCCGGACATCCGAAGGACACAACCAGCATTTCAACACGGTTCTGGACATCTACGGCCGGATTTCCGGGCTAAGTCCCGGATATCCGGCCAACACAAAAACTGCAGGCGCCCCAAAAGTAAAACATCGATAACTTTCTCATCCGGACTCCGATTTTGATGATCTTGGGCTCCTTTTGAAGCTATGGAAAAGCTCCAGGTCCTCACATAGAGAACAACCCAAGATAAACCAAAATGGAGGATGCAAAGTATGCAAAGGTTAGATCATATATTTTCAGGAACCTAGTTGGCTATGAATTTATTTGGTATATAGGATATGAGTGGAATTGTGTTGGATAGGAGTGAAATATGCCTATGTTGGAATATGATGTGAGGAAGTAGAAATAGAAGATGTTGACTTGAGAAAATCTAGCACTAACCCCTTTGATCCCCTCTTAATAGTGCGGGATCCCTATAACTCAAGAAACATAAAAGAGCTATACTACATAGCTATCGAGAACCATTCTTGAGTGTATATTTTTCTTCGGTGGTCATCTATCCACAACACTAACGCCAAAGGAACTAATACCTTTGACTCAAGCCTTTAACTTGAGCTTGATGTTTATGTTTCTTCTTGGCTCAAGTTGAAGGCAAGACATTGGTGAAGTCTTCAAGTAGCTCCCACATATGGGAGGCCTTGCTTTGTATTCATCTTCACTTGCCCATCATGTGATCATCCACAAGCTTCAAGAATGTAATCCCTCGGGATGGTTATCTTGAACTTGCCCTTATCAACCATGATCACCAACACTTGATGTTATCCTCTCATAGACACTTGAAATCTCTCTCTCTCGATGCGAGCCCATGAGAATCACCTAACCCTCGAAAACATAGACAACACATAGTATGGGTTAGTACACAGAGTGCAATTGATAATTTCTTATCATACCACAAGATCTTATGTGGTGCATCATTTGCGCTCGTGTGTTGACCATTTAGAGTTCAATCTCCGAGCTTCAACTTGGTCAACCGATATCTCTACTCCATGTTTAATCTTGACGTCATGAAGGATATATTGAATTCTTCACTTGAATAGCTTGCTCAATCATGTCTCAACACATGAGTCCATTATGATCATATCTTTGAGCCACTCCTAGAATTCATCATTCGAATCATCCTTTTTAAGATCTTGATCCATTATGGCTCAAACCATAGCTCTAAGCATGGCAACCCTTAAGATACTCCAATGAACTCCATTTTGATCATCTCGATGTACTTGTTGCTTCAAAGGAGTTTTCTTCCATTATTCTTCAATCATTTTCCAATGGGACTAATCTTCAATTGTATATCTCAATGCAAACATTAGTCCATAAGGATTGTCATTAGTTAATTACCAAAACCACACATGGGGACTACATGTACTTTCAATCCCCCCCATTTTGGTAATTGATGACAATCTCAACAAGAGGGTTTATATAATGAATTTTTAAATAATCATGCAATTTATCCGAGGATAAATTGTATACTTGGGATGGTTGTACTATCATCAAGACACTACATAAGCATTTATGATAGTACACCCATAGTATATAGAGCAAACTCCCCCACAATATATGCATGTGTGAATGAACTTTGAATGTCATTGCATATATTGGTTGACATAACCTAGGAGGAGATTTCTCTATATACAATACTCATTCATGCAATAAGAATATATAACAAGGGTAGATATGCATGAGTGACAACAAGAACTATAAAAGATATTCATCTTAAACCCTCTAAACTTCTCCCCCATTGGCACCAAATGCCAAAATGGAAGACAAAACATCTAGCAGACCAATATAGTATGAGCTTTTCCTTGATGTGTGCATATCACAACATGTGAGTGAAAAAAATGCACATATTCAATGATGAACAATTAAAGGAGCTCGGAATCTATATAATGCAATCAGATACGAAGATATGAACTTTTTCATGTATAAAAATTTCTATGTGGCCAATAATAATCATGATATGTATCCATAAAGAAACTCATATACACAAAAAGAAAGGTTGCAATTGATAAGAACATGATATCCACAAGTGAATCCACTATTATACAACTTGAGCCTAGTCATAATAGCAAGGTACATGGCACAAAGCTCATGGCACAAATTGATCTCATTTGCATAACACAAAGTGAAGCAAGCAATCAAAAGATCCAACGAGCCAAAAGGATAAAAGAATATTACGATTTGGGTAAAGGAGTGTTCTAAGGAAAATAGAGAAGCTCCCCATGATTTGTGCACAATTTAGACTTTTTTTATTTGGGTACAAGTGCACAAAATAGAATCATCACTCCCCCAAAATCAATAGGAACACACAACAATTGCAAGCAAACATAGATAAGAAAAGAAGCCTAGCATTTGCAACAAACATATGGTTGAGCAACATGTACATGAGGCAACCTAAGAATAGACACAACCAAAATGATGTGTGTGAGTCACGTCAAAGCACTTGAGAAGACTAGTATAAGGATGAGAATTAAGCATCAACACAGCCTTGAGTAAATGAGATACAAGGTGCAAGACATGTCCTTCCCACACACACGAAGTTAAGAAGGTCACACACACATCAAGAAATGGGTTCACAAGCTCACTAATAGCAAACTAAAAATCAAATCTTGTGATAACCCATGATGAAGATAGGAAATAATAGGCTTGTCAAGACAAGCATGAGGACAACAATCTTCACCAAACACGAGTGCACAAAGATGCAAAGAGGTTAGACATGCACTCATTCAACAAATGCTTCCATGGAGCCACCAAAAAGATATAAAAAGTGAATGAAATGGTGGACATGAAAGAATAGGGATATCAACTAGAGATGTAACTTCTCTCACGTGTATAAGATACTAGGTAGATGATATCCACAAAGAAGGATGTACACATAAAATACTTACAAAAGGAAGGAATAAGATATCAAAACGGGAGTCATAAAATATACCAATGAGATCTTTGCTTGAAAGCATGGCACATGGCTTAATATAATCTTACTGTATTTTAATGAACTCCAAACACACAACCATCAAAGACATCACAACTAGTAACAAGAGATCATTGTTGGGATGCTTTGAGAAAGGAAACAAGTATCACAGGAACGAGTCAAGAAATTCATGCCATGATGCAACCTACACAAGCTTGACCTCATTTCTATATATATGCATGACGTCAATACTTGTTACTGAGATAGCATTGGTATGAAGTTGTAGATCAATAAAATGTCCAAGCTTGGCTCTAATTTCCTCATAGTGCCACCACCTTCATGAATAAGCTAAGCACCCAATGCTTCTCAAATGTACCTAAAACATTTTAAGTACAATATGGTCCCCAAACTTATTGGGTCCGAAGTAGTTAGCATAACTACAACACATAGGGTAAAACCACTTAAATATGTGCCTATTGATATGAATTTGAATTTCATGCACATCATAGCTATTAAGAATTTGATGGATTTACCATATACGTATATATATTGGATCAAATAAGGCAAACAAGGCATGTGAATTTACACATAGTAAATATGCATGCACAAGCCTACCAAAATCCAGGGAGATACAAATTGGACAAATGACCACATAACAGTTAATACTTCCAATAACATCACTAGTCATTCATGTTGTCCAAAATGAATCAAAGTTACAAATCAACATATGATAGCACACAAAGTTCAACATATGAACCAAGGAAAAAGAAACAATGAGCATATAAGATATGCATTGCACACATACTCATAGGAATATCCCACTCAAGTAGATATAGGACACTATAAACAATGAGATAACAAACTCTCATATAGAGAAATAAGATGAATTCGAAAAAAAATGGTATTTCGGGTTATCATTCGGTGTAGAAACCAAATAAGTACATGATCATCTATACTAACACAAGCATAACATGAGAGTTTAGAAATAACCACAATGCTTGGATAGCATAATATTAACATTCCAACTAGATAGATCATCATGTAAAGCAATAATTGGAATAGCATTAATCAAATGATTTTCCAAATATGATTTTAAAGATAACCATGGGCAAAACCGCACAAGAATGCCATACGTAAACAAGACATTGCATGCCACAGAGATATAAGATAATCTCAAATATAAATTCTATGTGGCATCACTCAATTGTTCATGTTAACAAGGATTGTGGTATGCACAAAGCATATTCCTCCCCCATAATATGATGATCCATGTATTATCCACAAGAGGCAAATGAAACCCAACTAAGGATAATTAATGGATGAGAATTTGAGTTTCAAATGAGCTTTACATACCACATAGTAACTAGATAATATTGCACTAACAATACTAGGTGGTATCCCACATACATACACATTTAAGGTTTGTGATATCCGTAAAACATAGCACTCCCCCATAATGTCATGATCCAGCCAAGGAAGATTCAACTAATGAAGCAATAAAGGCTTGAAACCACACACACACAAATATATGAAGTGCATTGCAACCTATACATGCTAGATAACACAAATCAAGCATACTAGAAAGCACAACTATAAAAGCACATGCTAGGTACAAAACCTAAACATGCAAGGGACATAGTAACTTTCAATGTAAACAATGCAAGTACAAGTTACCGCAAAGAGGAGCATTGGATTGATAGATATGATGATAATCCACTTGACTTGGCATTAACCATAACATATGGTGAAAATAGTTTTTCTTCATGAAGTAGCCAAGTCTCCAATGCCCTCCACACACCTGTTGATCAAGTTTGAGCTTGATGGTCCCCAACCAAGTTGGGTCCTAAGAAGTTAGTAACAATAGGCTTGGCAACCGAAGTGGTCTTGTCCACTTTCAAACTTCTTTGGGAACCCACAAACTTGGCAAACACATTGCCAACAATATCCTTCCTTAGCGAATAATGATTATTGACTATAGGAGGCTTAGATATGTTACCGTTGGGACAAGATGAAGCTATGTGTCCCTTCTTACGGCAAATATAGCAACATGTGCTCCCCTTTCTCTTCTTCTTTACCTTTTCAACTTGGAGAGGATTATCTTGGTTAGGCATGGGAAGAGGCCTTTAATTATCTTGATATTGAACTTGAGGCCACTTCCCTTGATGCTTCACATTTGAAGCCTTCTTCTTCAATGGACAAGATCTCACATGGTGTCCAACATTCTTGCACTTGAAGCAAGTAATGTTGGCCGAATTCTTGACTTGATCTTGTCCCTTCTTCTTGTTCTTGGACTTCTTCTTGTTGGAGATCAAATCAAGTCCTATTTTGTCTTGAGGGTCCTTTTGCACACTCAAGATATTATCACAACATTTTTCCAAGTCTTTCTTCAAACTAGTGACTTGGGCCTTGAGCTCTTTATTTTCCTCTACAAGGTTAGTATTAACAAAAGAACTAGATGAAGTAGAAGCTTCATTGTTAGAGAAACAAGGCATGGTGAGCAATTTATTACAAGATGTACCAATATCATGTAGAGAGGAATTGCAAGGACTAGCACATGACAATAAGGCATTTCAAGTAGAAGATGTGCTAATATCCACATGAGACTCACATGATTTTACCTTGGTGACCATAGCCTCATGAGCTAACTTTAACTCATCATGAGAGATTAGAAGATCCTCATGAGTGCCTAAGAGCTTTTTATGACTTTCTCCCAATTTTCCATAATTGCTAGTTAGCAAATCAAGTTGAGTCCTTAGCTCAACATTTTCTTTTAATATCGATGCTTCACACAAGATAGAGTTAGTAGCACAAGCATCATTATCAATATGAGAGTAGCATGTAGAAGCTAGAGTCTCCGCATGAGTAGCTTGAAGTTCCTCATGAGACTTAGAGAGTTTGGTGAGCTCTCCTCTGACCTTCTTGTAGTCAAGGTCAAGGTGCTCAAAATCCTCTTTAAGTTTACAATGAGTAACTTCAATCTCTTCTTTTAAAGACCTCAAGTCACTAAGACATTGATGAGCCATAGCAAGTTCATGTTCAAGTTGTTCACTATTTTCTTGCTCGTAAAGAAATAAGTCATTACGTTTTTGAAAGCAAGCAAGAACATCTTGGAGCCTTTTATAAGTGTTATTTTTAGCTCTACGAAGAGTTTTCCCAATATCATAGAGATTTTGAGTCAAGACTTCATCATCTTCCTCATTACAACTATCATCATTATCACTAAGAGAAGATGATACCTCGTCATTACCTCTTGCCATGAGGCACATGTGAACAAAAGGGGTTGATGATGATTATTGTGGAGATGAGGGTTCTTCATCAATCAAGCATGCCTCATCTTTCTTGATTTCCTCTACATGGTTAGTCATAGAAAAACTAGAGGAAACCAAAACATTTCTATCATGGCAACATGGGAAATCAAGCATATCATCACAAATGAGCTTAACACCATCATTACAGGATATTTCTTCATTCACCATGTCATTACCTTGTGGTATGCCACATGTTGGTGAAATGAAAGATGTTGAGGTATGCAAGTAATCGGAGGTGGAAGCAATAGAGAGCTCTTCATGATTTAAAAATGTGGAGAACTCCTCCATTAACTCCCCAAAAAGAATATTGTCTTCATGAAGATTGGTGTCGGTGTCAAAACCGACGGATCTCGGGTAGGGGGTCCCGAACTGTGTGTCTAGGCGGATGGTAACAGGAGACAATGGACACGATGTTTTTACCCAGGTTCGGGCCCTCTCGATGGAGGTAAAACCCTACTCCTGCTTGATTGATATTGATGATGGGTAGTACAAGAGTAGATCTACCACGAGATCAAGGAGGCTAAACCCTAGAAGCTAGCCTATGGTATGATTGTTGTAATGGTTGTTCGTCCTACGGACTAAAACCCTCCGGTTTATATAGACACCGGAGAGGGCTAGGGTTACACAGAGTCGGTTACAATGGTAGGAGATCTACATATCCGTATCGCCAAGCTTGCCTTCCACGCCAAGGAAAGTCCCATCCGGACACGGGACAAAGTCTTCAATCTTGTATCTTCATGGTCTTGGAGTCCGGCCGATGATGATAGTCTGGCTATCTGGACACCCCCTAGTCCAGGACTCCCTCAGTAGCCCCTGAACCAGGCTTCAATGACGATGAGTCCGGCGCGCATATTGTTCGGCATTGCAAGGCGGGTTCCTCCTCCTAATAATTCATAGAAGATTGTGGACACCAGGATAGTGTCCGGCTCTGCAAAATAAATTCCACATACCACCGTAGAGAGAATAATATGTACACAAGTTCAATCTGCTGACGTGTTTTGTGGCATGACGTCACGCCACCACCAAGACTTTGCTTGAATCATTTTTATTATACCACCTCAGCGCGTTTAGCGGAGCGGTTTCCTTGGCACGTCTTGTCGAAGCAGAGATCGTGTTCCCCTTATTCCGGGATTCTCATCAATACGGACGTGGGTAACCCAACCGCGCCATTGATTGTGGCGCTTGGGAGATAAGCGAGTTTTACCAGGCCGGTGGGGACGCATAGTCTTCGTCCGCCCATATATAGGGGATAAGGATCCACCTTTTTTACCTACACCTTCTTCCTCCTTTGCTTATCCATCTCCGCGCACTCGAGCTCCAACGCCCAAGTCCGCACATCTCGTCTCAACCTTCTCCAGCCATGTCCGGAGCGGGAGGCAAGTGGATGGCCTCCTCCGTTACGGAGGGGCACATCGAGAAGCTGCGCGGTGCCGGATACCTATCCAGCGACATCTCGCACCGGCTGCCCGACGAGGGGCAGCTCATCCCCACCCCCAGGCCTCATGAGAGGGTCGTATTTCTTCCCCACTTCCTCCGCGGACTGGGCTTCCCACTTCATCCCTTCGTCCGGGGGCTCATGTACTACTACGGCCTGGACTTCCATGATCTGGCGCCAAACTTCATCCTCAACATCTCGGCGTTTATCGTCGTGTGCGAGGCCTTCCTCTGCATCCAGCCCCACTTTGGCTTGTGGCTAAAAAACTTCAATGTCAAGCCGAAGGTAGTGAAGGGCGTCCAAGCGGAGTGCGGAGGCGCCATGGTGGGAAAAATGCCCAATGTCATCTGGCTCGAGGGTGCCTTCGTGGAGTCCGTCAAAGGGTGGAAATCGGGGTGGTTCTACATCACCGAGCCGCGTGACCCTAAATGGGCGGCAGCCCCCGAG
The DNA here is from genome assembly GCF_018294505.1 of Triticum aestivum. Lineage (NCBI taxonomy): Eukaryota > Viridiplantae > Streptophyta > Magnoliopsida > Poales > Poaceae > Triticum > Triticum aestivum. The sequence continues at coordinate 529,567,627 of NC_057795.1, forward strand.
TTCAGATCTGGTACCCCTATGCAGCTCACCTCCTGGAAAGAGAAGGGCTTGCTATGGGGTAGTTCGGAGGAGCTGACCGGTCTCCAGTCCTGTCTCCAGACCCTGGTGAACAAGAAGCTCAAGATTGTCAACGTGATCTAGGTCATGCTCGTCCGCCGGATTCTCCCCTGCCAGCAACGGGCCTTCAATTTGTGGGAGTTCGATCCGGCGCAGCACCGGACCCTGAGCGGGCTCTTCGACACGACGTACGAAGCTGCCTGGAGGGTGCTGTTCAAGGGGGGAGAAGCCCTCGCATCCGCAACTGAAGATCGCGGATTCAGCACGAAGCGCCCGGCCGGCGAGGTAAGCTTTGCTATCCTTTATGGGACACTTATTTCTTTCATAGTTTGACTCTATGTGGGATCTAAAACTCCCAATGCCTTTAACAGGACTGGCAGAGGACGTCCGGACAGGTTAACTGTCCGGCTCCCCTTCCCGAAGACCCAGCGGACACCCATTTGACGGGGCTGCTGCTTCCGGCCCTTTACGTGGTGCCGGAGAAGAAGGCCAAGAAGAAGGCCACGGGAACCCGAAGGATTTCCCGACGCCAGGTGGTATCGGACTCATCATCCGATGGCTCCAAGGCGGACTCCTCCCCCGAAGACGAGGAGGAGAAAGAGGACTCTCCCCAGGAGGGGGGAGAGAGGAAGAGGAAGGCTTCCCCAACGGGGGAGGCCGAAGGGTCCAAGAGGGGAAGGACCCTTCCTCCGGACTGCTCCGCCAACGCCAACGACGGCGACAAGGGGTGGCCCTCAAGGGCCAAGCCTCCGGCAAGATCTTAAGTATCCGGATTCCTGAATGATTTATAATTTCTCTTTTTTGCCACATGGTGTCCTTCTAATGCCGCATACAACCTGTAGTCCGGCCGAGGACGATCTTCCCGCTTCCTCGAGCGGGTCCTTGGCTCCGTCGGATGTGGATTCCATTCCGACCGCCTCCACCCCTCGTGACGCTGAGGACGCCGAGGTGGGATCCCAGGAGGGGACCCGCCAGGAGGGGGAGGCTCCGGAGGTGCCACAAGGCAACCTCCCGGACTCCGCACCAGAACCCGCGGTGGTTCCGGAGTCCGGCAGGCGGCCCCTTCGTAAGAAGGGAAAGACCGTGACACCGGCAGCCTCCGTCCAACCGGAGGTGCTGGACAACTTGTTGGAGGCGCTCAACAGCGCTTCCCATCGAGGAAGAACACCGCACTGTCATGAGTGCGGTGATTCAGAAGGTTCAGCTCGCCAAGAGCGGGCTGACCGAAGCCTGTAACAGCCTTCTAACAGGCTTTGAGGTAAGAAATTTTAAAATATGTAATGTAATACCGCATAGATAGTAGCCCCTGATGCTCGGTTCGGTGCTTGGTAAGAAAAGCCGGACTAAGGATCTAAAAAGATATACGCAGGAGTTCTAATAATTATGTCAATATGGGATTGCAGGCTGCACTGCTGACCTCTGCCGCACTGACTGCGGAGGTCGATGCTTTGAAGCAGAACCTCGAGCGGTCCGAGAACGAGCTCGGCCTTGCCAAGAAGCAGCTCGAGGACAAAGAAGGTGAGTAACACCGTATTAAATTTGTACCTTACAGAAAAGGATTTTGGTTGCCAGAGAAATAACAAGGATAACGTGGGCACTGTAGGGTCCACGAACGAGGTGGCGACCCTGAAGGAGGCCGTGTCCACGACCGAGCATAATGCGGCCGCGGAACGAGCGGAGCGAGAGAAGCAGGAGGCGCGGGTGGCGGAGGTGCAGCAAGAGCTCCAGGCTCTCGTGGAAAAGCATGAGATTCTGGAGCGCGACTCGAAGACTCGAGAGTCCGAGCTTGCCTCGGCTCTTGAGAGTGCCAAAGCCGCGAAGGCCGAAGCCCATAAGGCCCTCCAGGAGATTGAGGCGGTGAAGAAAATAGCAGCGGGTAAGGCATTTTTCATGCAAAGCAAGCATGTGAATGTGAATTACCTATTACTTACCCGAATTCGGAGCTCTCCAGGAGCGTTTGCAGATCTACCTCGCAGCGTGTCCAATGCTGCCGCATTCTACCGGGCCGAGGAGGGGAGCTCAACGGAGAAGGTCTTCTGGTCTCAGTATGCTGAGGCCGGACATCCGGTGCCCCTTAGCGACCAGCTGAAGCAGCTGGTCGAGCTCCACAAGGTAGCCGAGCAGGCCATGAATGGCCTCATAGTTCGGCTGTGGCCCGAAGAGGCCATGCCTGGGAGCTACTTCGGTCTGGTGCGGCGGCTGGTGGATGCGTGTCCCTGGGTGGAAGTCATCAAGCGCTCCGCCTGTATTGAAGGTGCCCGTCGGGCCCTTGCCCGCGCAAAAGTGCACTGGGGCAGGCTGGATGCTGGGAAGCTTCTGACGGATGCGCCGCTGGCGGGCAAGGAGTATCGCACGCCCGAAATGTATTATAAGAGTGTCCTGAAGGGTGCCCGCAAGATTGCAGATGAGTGCCCCAAAGATGTAATATTTGAGTAGACTCGCAATGTGTTATCCTGTGCACTGAAAACTTTGTTCATATGCACTAAGCAACGCTTATTAATTTAAAATATTACCTTCTGTGTGGCCATTTATCAAATCTGAGAGATGGAAAGTCGTCGGCTTCAGCCCCCATGCCACGAGTGCTGGGGTGTTCGGGATAAACTTGAGCGCTCTTGTTCCCATTTTTGGGTCCATCTAGGGAGGCGCTCAACACGACGAACAAGGCAACCGGACTTATAATGCTTGAACACTCTCACTTAGCCACAGATTCTATAATTTTAAATTTCAGCGAAGCCCCTAGTGTTCGGAAGACTGAGTTCGGGGCGCTATCCACGCCTGGGCCGGACATAGCCGGTTCCTTGCTCTAAGCGGCATAAGTCTTTAGGGACTCGAAAAGACCTCTCGAACAGCGACCAGCTCTCGCCTTATCATGACGGTCAGTTTTAGCTTTCTCCACTGAGGCGCTCGCCCAGCTCAACCGGGGCGCAATCGCAGTGGTTCTCCCAGTGCTACCTTAGCCGATAGAACGGAACGTAAGGTACCAAAACATGGGAGCCGGGCAAACCCAACTATTGACCCAAGACATGATTCGGAGCCGATGCATATAGTGCTATAAGTTCGGGGTGCCACACTTGTGAAAGTGTTCGGACTTATCACACCATAATGCGGGGAACATAAGCCCCTGGTGTATTCGGCCGTACCAAAGTGTACGGATGCAAAATGTCATAAATTAACATATATGTAAGAAAGGAATGCGATTATAAGCGAAAAGTGATGCATTGTTTATTCAAGGAATAATTCTGCCATGAGTGCAGAATGATACAAATAGTGCGGTAAGCAAGGGATTGGACTGTTAGACATGTCCCCCTCCAGGGGTAGGCTGTGGAATGATGTATTAAACAGATTTAATGCTCATAATGGAGACCACCTGAGTGTTCGTCGTAGCCATTGTCCTTCCTTGGCTGTTGCATCGTGAGTTCGGCAGGTCCGCTGCCGGACAGGGCCTCTGGTGAACGGAGTCCTGTGGAAGAAAGAAAAAAAAGAAAAAGAAAAAGAGCGACGCACTTAGGAGCCCCTGTGTGGTTAAGCCGCACTCTAGGCCCTATGCCCATGGTATCTCCAGAGTGTAATGATGTATGCGAAGGGCTAGTCTTGCAATCATGCAGGGGCTGGGGTTGGGGCCGCATTGCTACGCATGCTCGGAATGTGCCAGGTGGTCTTGATGTATGTTACTCCGGGCGCGTTTGGCCGTGTCCGGTCGTTTGACGGCCGGACTCGAAAATTGCCTTAAGAGGTTGCTCTGTACTTTCGCCACGAGAGCCGATGTGTGTTCCTCCGTTCGGAGGGAGCGTTCAGTGTTTCCGTTGAACGTGATGACTCCACAAGGTCCTGGCATCTTGAGCTTAAGGTATGCATAAAGCGGCACCGCGTTGAACTTTGCAAACGCGGTTCGTCCGAGCAAAGCGTGATAGCCACTGCGGAATGGGACTATGTCGAAGATTAACTCCTTGCTTCGGAAATTATCCGGGGATCCGAAGACCACTTCCAGTGTGACTGAGCCTGTGCAATTGGCCTCAACACCTGGTATGACGCCTTTGAAGGTCATCTTTGTAGGTTTAATCCTTGAGGGGTCTATGCCCATCTTGCGCACTGTATCCTGATAAAGCAGGTTCAGGCTGCTGTCGCCGTCTATCAGGACTCTGGTGAGGTGAAATCCATCGACAATTGGGTCTAAAACCAATGCGGTGAATCCGCCATGGCGGATACTGGTGGGGTGGTCCCTTCGATCGAAAGTGATCGGGCAAGAGGACCATGGATTGAACTTTGGGGCGACTGGCTCCATCGCATATACGTCCCTAAGTGCACGCTTCTACTCCCTCTTGGGTATGTGGGTTGCGTATATCATGTTTACCGTCCGCACTTGTGGGGGAAAACCCTTCTGTCCTCTACTGTTCGGCGGACGGGTCTCTTCTTCGTCATCGCTATGCAGCCCCTTGTCATTGTTTTCGGCAATTAACTTGCATGCCTTCTTGAACACCCAACAATCCCTGTTGGTGTGATTAGCTGGCTTTTCGGGGATGCCATGTATCTGGCGGGAGCGTTCGAGTATTCGGTCCAAATTGGACGGACCCGGAGTAGTTCGTTTAAATGGCTTTTTCCGCTGACCGGGTTTAGAGCCTCTGAATCCAGCGTTGACTGCCGTATCCTCAGTGTTATCGCCGTTAACGTGGCGTTTGTTTTTGTTACGACGCGACCTGCCATTGCGGTCCTTGTTGTCTGGACTGCCAGAATTTTTGCTGAGGTTGTTACTACGGGCTAGCCAGCTGTCTTCCCCCGCACAGAAGTGGGTCATGAGTGATGTGAGGGCTGCCATGGATTTCGGCTTTTCCTGTCCTAGGTGCCGGGCCAGCCACTCGTCGCGGATGTTATGTTTGAAGGCTGCGAGGGCCTCAGCATCCGGACAGTCGACGATTTGATTTTTCTTTGTTAGGAACCGTGTCCAGAACTGTCTAGCTGATTCGTCTGGCTGCTGAATTATGTGGCTTAGGTCTTCGGCGTCTGGTGGTCGCACATATGTGCCCTAGAAGTTGTCGAGAAATGCGGCTTCCAGGTCCTCCCAACACACAATTGACTCGACTGGCAAGCTGTTAAGCCAATGCTGAGCTGGTCCTTTAAGCTTAAGTGGGAGATACTTGATGGCGTAGAGATCGTCACCGCGGGCCATATGGATATGAAGGAGATAATCTTCGATCCAAACTGCGGGGTCTGTTGTGCCATCGTAGGATTCAATGTTCACGGGTTTAAACCCTTTAGGGATTTGATGATAAAGCATAGTGGGTGTGCGGCGCCTCTATACTGGGCAATATCACGACGTAGCTCAAGAGAGCTTTGTCTGCTGTGTTCGGCCCGGCCGGAGTTGCTGTATCCGGCGTGACGGTAGTCGTCGTGGATCGTGGGGCGCCCACGTGATCCGTAGATAGATCTTGATTTTCTTGCCTTGTGCTCCAATATGTCTCGCAAGTCCGGCGCATTCCCCCATGGCTTCGCACTTTTCGAGCGGTGCCGGGGTACGGTTCTGGTGGAGGGCCTAGATGCCTCTCTGTCGCGGCCACGAGGTGGTCGGTCTGCCATATTGTGCGCTGGTGATGAAGGTTTGTATGCCTCCTCCTCTAATCGGGGGAGCAACTTGAGTTTTGGGTAGCTTTTGGAGGGGCGTTTGAGTTCATGCTCTTCGGCCGCGAGAACCTCGGTCCATCTGTCGGCCAGCAGGTCTTGATCAGCTCGAAGCTGTTGTTGCTTTTTCTTTAGGCTGTTCGCCGTGGCCATTAGCCTGCGTTAAAAACGCTCTTGTTCGATGGGATCCTCGGGCACGACGAATTCGTCGTCGTTGAGGCTTGCCTCGTCTCCGGAGGGAGGCATGTAATTATCGTCCTCTATCTCCTCGTCTGCCGCTCTCTCTTGAGGGCTGGCTTCTCCGTCCTCCTGTGCGGAATCCTGCTGGAGGGGGTTGTCTTTGGCACTCTCTGAGGTGTTATTATCTCCGGTGCTGGAATCTCCATTCTTGCTGTGGAGGGATTTAGAGCGGCGCCGCTGACGTCGGTGCTTGGGCTGTTTCTTAGAGGAATCTGCCTCCGCTGCTTCTTCGCCGTTCCCATCCTTTAGGATGTCCACCATGTATATGTCGTATGAAGAGGTGGTCTTCCAATGCCCCGTAGGCGCTGGTTCTTGGTCGTCTCCGGCATCGTCGTCCATACCGTCGATGTCTTCGGAGTCGTAGTCTAGCATGTTGGTTAAATTGTCGACAGTGGCTACAAAGTGGGTGGTGGGTGGGTTCTGAATTTCTTCGTCGTCCGCATCCCAACCATCCTGACCACAGTCCGGCCAGGGCTCTCCTGATAACGAGAGATACTTTAGCGAATTCAGGATGTCGCCAAAGGATGAGTGCTGAAAGATGTCCGCAGCGGTGAACTCCATGATCGGCGCCCAATCGGATTCGATTGGCAGGGGCGCAGGAGGTTCGGAGTCCGGCGAGGAGTCCGGCACCTCGGAGTCACGAGCTTTGCAAAGGACAAGGTCAGTATTCGGCTCTATCGTCGTAGAAGTTGCAGCCCCCGAGGCGGTGTCCAGCCACCTGTCCTCGATCTGCGCGGTCGGCTCCGAACTATGGGTCAGAGCGGACTCATGTGCGGCCTCCAGGGTACTGTCCGGTGGCAGAGCTAAATCATGCCCATCGTGACAGTGCGGCGCGCTCGGCTATGTCTCGAATCCATCGAAGATCAAGTCTCCGCGGATGTCAGCCGTGAAGTTTAGGCTTCCAAACCTGACCTGATGGCCAGGGGTGTAGCTTTCGATCTGCTCCAGATGGCCAAGCGAATTGGCCCACAGTGCAAAGCCGCCGAACACGAAGATCTGTCCGGGGAGAAAAGTCTCACCCTGGACTGCGTTGTTGTTGATTGAAGAAGCCATCAAGCCTATCGGTGACGACACAGAGGAACTCTCAATGAAAGCACCAATGTCGGTGTCAAAACCGGCGGATCTCGGGTAGGGGGTCCCGAACTGTGCGTCTAGGCGGATGGTAACAGGAGACAAGGGACACGATGTTTTTACCCAGGTTCGGGCCCTCTCGATGGAGGTAAAACCCTACTCCTGCTTGATTGATATTGATGATATGGGTAGTACAAGAGTAGATCTACCACGAGATCAAGGAGGCTAAACCCTAGAAGCTAGCCTATGGTATGATTGTTGTAATGGTTGTTCGTCCTACGGACTAAAACCCTCCGGTTTATATAGACACCGGAGAGGGCTAGGGTTACACAGAGTCGGTTACAATGGTAGGAGATCTACATATCTGTATCGCCAAGCTTGCCTTCCACGCCAAGGAAAGTCCCATCCGGACACGGGACGAAGTCTTCAATCTTGTATCTTCATGGTCTTGGAGTCCGGCCGATGATGATAGTCCGGCTATCCGAACACCCCCTGGTCCAGGACTCCCTCAATTGGACCCACCATATATATCTTCAATTTTGGTCCAAGCATCATGAGCCAACGAACAAGACGAGATTGACTTGAACACCTCGAAGCTTATAGCTTGGTGAATGATACTTAAAGATTCACTATCAAGATGCATATCACCAAGTGACAGAGATTGTCCATCCTTTAGATTTGAATTTCCTACAACCACAATCCGCAAAGCATTTGGACCCATGGCCTGAAAATGACAAAGCATGTGTAATCTCCACATAATGTAATTTGTGCCATTAAAACAAAATGTGTCATCGTGCACTAGTTCACTAGTCGACATCGTTACTCTCTAGGCAGTTCAGCCTAATAAGGAGAGACCTTGCTCTGATACCAATTGAAAGGACCACGATGTCACCTAGAGGGGGGTGAATAGGCGTTTTAAAATCTTTTATGGATTTGGCTATATCCTAATGCGGAAATAAACTAAGAGGATACTTTTCAAGCAAAAATCCTAAATATACTAGGCTCACTAAGTGCACCAACAACTTAGCATAAACAAGATGAGAACAACAGGATATGAGTAAGCACAAGTAAGTCACACAAACTTACTCAGTGTATATCACGAGGTATGGAAATGAATAATACACACAACCACAAGTAATCAATACAAGCTTACACAAATTGTATCACAATATATGGAATTGAATGATACAAGCAAACTCAAGTAAGTTACACAAACTTACTTGAGCAATATCACAATATATGGAAGTTTATAACATAAGTTAGCAATTCACACTAATCACAATGTATATCAATAGTAGCAAGTATGAATTGCGGAATATGAAGTGTAGGCCTAAATAATGTCTACAAGGAAATGGCCAACACAATATAATCAACCACCACAATATAATGAGGACAACAAGATATAGTGAATCCACGGTCAAATGACCAAAGTAAACCACAAGTAAGGAGTTAGGATTAGGGATAACCAAAGTCACGGAGACGAGGATGTATCCCGATGTTCACTTCCTTGGAGGGAAGCTAGTCACCGTTAGAGAGGTGGATGTTACCATGAAGGCACACCAACGCCACGAAGGCTCACCCTATTCTCCTTGAGATATCACCACGAAGGCAATTCTCAACCACTAGTGGTAGACCTTGAGGCGGCCTCACAAACTTTCCGGGGGACAAATCACAAGTTGATTCCTCACCGGAGCACTCCTACCGCCTAGGAGTCTCCAACCTCCAAGAGTAACAAGAACAAAGGGGAAATGCTCAAGACTTGCTCAAATCACGAATTCCTTTGGTCAAGAGAGGGAGAGGGAGTGGATGTATCACTTGATTGGAAAATCTCTCAAGAACTCTCACAAACCTCTCCGAGATCTAAGATTTGGTGTAGGAGAAGTGAGAGGGAGCCTTTCTGTGTCCTAGAGTTCATATGAATGTGTTGATCAACCCTGTACCGGATTAGTAGAGGGGTATATATAGCAAGCCTAGAAAACTAGCCGTTTGTGAGTAAGTGGCTGTGTTGGGCCGGACATCCGGGCAAGGGCCGGACATCCGGAGGACACAACCAACATTTCAACACGGTTCTGGACATCTACGGCCGGATTTCCGGGCTAAGTCCCGGATATCCGGCCAACACAAAAACTGCAGGCGCCCCAAAAGTAAAACATCCATAACTTTCTCATCCGGACTCCGATTTTGATGATCTTGGGCTCCTTTTGAAGCTATGGAAAAGCTCCAGGTCCTCACATAGAGAACCACCCAAGATAAACCAAAATGGAGGATGCAAAGTATGCAAAGGTTAGATCATATATTTTCGGGAACCTAGTTGGCTATGGATTTATTTGGTATATAGGATATGAGTGGAATTGTGTTGGATAGGAGTGAAATATGCCTATGTTGGAATATGATGTGAGGAAGTAGAAATAGAAGATGTTGACTTGAGCAAATCTAGCACTAACCCCTTTGATCCCCTCTTAATAGTGCGGGATCCCTATAACTCAAGAAACATAAAAGAGCTATACTACATAGCTATCGAGAACCATTCTTGAGTGTATATTTTTCTTCGGTGGTCATCTATCCACAACACTAACGCCAAAGGAACTAATACCTTTGACTCAAGCCTTTAACTTGAGCTTGATGTTTATGTTTCTTCTTGGCTCAAGTTGAAGGCAAGACATTGGCGAAGTCTTCAAGTAGCTCCCACATATGGGAGGCCTTGCTTTGTATTCATCTTCACTTGCCCATCATGTGATCATCCACAAGCTTCAAGCATGTAATCCCTCGGGATGGTTATCTTGAACTTGCCCTTATCAACCATGATCACCAACACTTGATGTTATCCTCTCATAGACACTTGAAATCTCTCTCTCTCGATGCGAGCCCATGAGAATCACCTAACCCTCGAAAACATAGACAACACATAGTATGGGTTAGTACACAGAGTGCAATTGATAATTTCTTATCATACCACAAGATCTTATGTGGTGCATCATTTGCGCTCGTGTGTTGACCATTTAGAGTTCAATCTCCGAGCTTCAACTTGGTCAACCGATATCTCTACTCCATGTTTAATCTTGACGTCATGAAGGATATATTGAATTCTTCACTTGAATAGCTTGCTCAATCATGTCTCAACACATGAGTCCATTATGATCATATCTTTGAGCCACTCCTAGAATTCAGCATTCGAATCATCCTTTTTAAGATTGTGATCCATTATGGCTCAAACCATAGCTCTAAGCATGGCAACCCTTAAGATACTCCAATGAACTCCATTTTGATCATCTCGATGTACTTGTTGCTTCAAAGGAGTTTTCTTCCATTATTCTTCAATCATTTTCCAATGGGACTAATCTTCAAATGTATATATCAATGCAAACATTAGTCCATAAGGATTGTCATTAACTAATTACCAAAACCACACATGGTGACTACATGTACTTTTAGCAACTGACTATGTTACTAGACCGGTAATCACTATTGCAATTCTATTTGAGGGAGAGGCATAAGCTAACATACTTTCTCTACTTGGATCATATGCACTTATGATTGGAACTCTAGCAAGCATCCTCAACTACTAAAGATTCATTAAGGTAAAACCCAACCATAGCATTAAAGCCTCAAGTCCCCTTTATCACATGCGCAACAATCCCTCTTACTCGGGTTTGTGTTTCAGTCACTCACCAACCCACTATAAGCGAATCATGAACATATTGCAACACCCTACAGCGGGAATCCCTCATGCTTGCGCGACACGGAGGGCACAATAGAACAGCACCAATAATAAAACATGCAACTCAAACCAATCATAGCAATTCATCAATCACCGATAGGACAATAGGAATCTACTCAGACATCATAGGATGGTAACACATCATTGGAAAATAATATGAAGCATAAAGCACCATGTTCAAGTAGAGGGTACAACGGGTTGCGGGAGAGTGGACCGCTGGATATAGAAGGGGGAAGGTGATGGAGATGTTGGTGAAGATGACGGTGGTGTTGGTGAAGATCGCGGTGATGATGATGGCCTCCGGCGGTGTTCCGACGCCACCAGAAGCAAGGGGGAGAGATCCCCCCCTTCTTGTTATTCTCCCTTGACCTTCTCCCTAGATGGGAGAAGGGTTTCCCCTCTGGTCCTTGGCTCCCATGGCTTGGGAGGGGCGAGAGCCCCTCCGAGATTGGATCTATCTCTCTGTTTCTGCGTTCTCTGCATTGGCAGATTCTACCCCTTCACCGTTTCCTTTATATCTGGAGATACGTAACTCCGATTGGGGTGAATCTTTCGCTCAGATCTTCCTTGTCTTGTGCCAGAAGGAGAGCATCAACCACCTTACGGGTATACCACGAGGGTCAGGGGCGCGCCTGGGCGGGGGGTAGGGCGCGCCCCCCTACCTTGTGACCACCCTGGACACCGTTTCGCGTTGATTTTACTTCCAGAAAATCATAAATATTTCAAAAAAATCTCCGTCCATTTTTATCCCGTTTGGACTCCGTTTGATATTGGGTTTCTACGAGACAAAAAACATGCGACAGACAGGAACTGGCACTGGGCACTGGATCAATATGTTAGTCCCAAAAATAATATAAAAAGTTGCCAAAAAGTATATGAAAGTGAATAATATTGGCATGGAACAATCAAAAATTATAGATACGATGGCATCCCCAAGCTTAATTCCTGCTCGTCCTCGAGTAGGTAAATGATAAAAAAGAATAATTTTTGATGTGGAATGCTACCTAGCATAATCTGTATCATGTGTCTAGTCATGGCACGAATATTAAGACACGAGTGATTCAAAGCAATAGTCTATCATTTGACATAAAAACAATAATACTTCGAGCGTACCAATAAAGCAATCATGTCTTTTCAAAACAACAAGGCCAAAGCAAGCTTATCCCTGAAAAATCATACAGTTTGGCCATGCTTCATTTTCGTCACACAAAATGCCCCCATCATGCACAACCCCGATGACAAGTCGAGCAATTGGTTCATACTTTTTAACGCACTTCAGCTTTTTCAAACCTCACGCAATACATGAGCGCAAGCCATGGATATAGCACTATAGATGGAATAGAATATAATGATGGGGGTTATGTGGAGAAGACAAAAAAGGAGAAAGTCTCACATCGACGCGGCTAATCAACGGGCTATGGAGATGCCCATCAATTGATGTCAATGCGAGGAGTAGGGATTGCCATGCAACGGATGCACTAAGAGCTATAAGTGTATGAAAGCTCAACAAAAGAAACTAAGTGGGTGTGCATCCAACTTGCTTGCTCATGAAGACCTAGGGCATTTGAGGAAGCCCATCGTTGGAATATACAAGCCAAGTTCTATAATGAAAATTCCCACTAGTATATGAAAGTGACAACATAGGAGACAATCTATATGAAGAACATGGTGCTACTTTGAAGCACAAGTGCGGAAAAAGAGATAGTAACATTGCCCCTTTTCTTTTTATCATTTTTTGGGTGGGCTTCTTTGACCCCGTTTTTTTATTTAGGCTTCTTTGGCCTTTCCTCTTTCTTTTTATGGGGCAATGTTCTATAATGATGATCATCACACTTTTATTTACTTACAACTCGATATTACAACTCGGTACTGGAACAAAGATATGACTCTATATGAATGCTTCCAGCGGTGTACCGGGATGTGCAATGATCTAGCGTAGCAATGACATCAAAATGGACAAGCCATGAAAACATCATGCTAGCTATCTTACGATCATGCAAAGCAATATGACAATGAATGCTCAAGTCATGAATATGATGATGATGGAAGTTGCATGGCAATATATCTCGGAATGGCTATGGAAATGCCATAAAAGGTAGGTATGGTGGCTGTTTTGAGGAAGATATAATGAGGCTTATGTGTGATAGAGCGTATCATATCATGGGGTTTGGACGCACCGGCGAAGTTTTCACCAACTCTCGAGGTGAGAAAGGGCAATGCACGGTACCGAAGAGGCTAGCAATGATGGAAGGGTGAGAGTGCATATAATCCATGGACTCACATTAGTCATAAAGAACTCATATACTTATTACAAAAGTTTATTAGCCCTCGAAGCAAAGTACTACTACGCATGCCCCTAGGGGGATAGATTGGTAGGAAAAGACCATCGCTCATCCCCGACCGCCACTCATAAGGAAGACAATTAAAGAAACACCCCATGCATCAAATTTGTCACACAACGGTTACCATACGTGCATGCTACGGGACTTGGAAACCTCAACACAAGTGTCTCTACAATCCACAACCACCCACTAGCATGACTCTAATATCACCACCTTTATATCGCAAAACTATTGCAAGGAATCAAACATATCATATTCAGCGATCTACAAGTTTATGTAGGATTTTATGACTAACCATGTGAATGACCAACTCCTGTCATCTCTCTAAATAGATATAAGTGAAGCAAGAGAGTTTAATTCTTTCTACAAAAGATATGCCCACGCTCTAACAAATATAAGTGAAGCAAAAAGAGCATTCTACAAATGGCGGTTTTCTAAATAAAGAGAAACAGGCAATCCAAACTTCAAATAATATAAGTGAAGCACATGAAGCATTCTATAAAGCCATACTCAAAAGATATAAGTGAGGTGCAATGAGCATTCTATAAATCAACCAAGGACTATCTCATACCAGCATGGCGCATAAAATAAAAATGAAAACTAAATGCAAAAGACACTCCAAGACTTGCACATAATGCATGAACGAAACGAATCCGAAACATACCGATACTTGTTGAAGAAAGAGGGGATGCCTCCCCAGCATCCCCAAGCTTAGACGCTTGAGTATCCTTGAATATTTACTTGGGGTGCCTCAGGCATCCCCAAGCTTGAGCTCTTGCCTCTCTTCCTTCTTCTCACATCGAAACATCCTCGATTATACACTACATCCACACGAAACTTCAACAGAAAACTCGGTAAGATCCATTAGTATAATAAAGCAAATTACCACTCTAAGTACTCTAGCAAACCAATTCATATTTTGTTTTTGCATTGTGTCTACTGTAATATAAATTTTCCATGGATTAATCCACTAATATAAATTGATAGATTCATCAAAACAAGCAAACTATGCATCAAAAACAGAATCTGTCAAAAACAGAAGAGTCTGTAGCAATCTGAAAAACCACCATACTTCTGGTACGCCAAAAATTCTACAAAAATTAGGAAAAATAAACAAGTTGTAAAGAAAGACAGTGCAAAAGAAATCAGAACCAATTGACGTTCCAGTTAAAAATGTAAAATCGCGCACTACAGCAAAAGTTTCTGTCCTGCACCGTACAAACCAACAAGCATTGTAAACATCCTGAAGGCAAACCTTGGCACATTATTTTTATAATACAATGGAATTGTACAAGGGGATAATTATTTTTGATGAAAAGTTTCTGTAATTAAGATTCACAAAGTTTCAGTGAGCATGAACAAAGTTCAAGGAGCTCTCCCACTTCAACAATGCTTGTCTCTCTCACTTTCACTTTCCTTTTTGAAAAGTTTTAGGTTCCCCTCTTTATTTTCTTGTTTTTTAACTATATGAAAGCACTCAACAGAAATAAATGACTCTCTAAAACTTCCGGGTTGTCTCCCTGGCAGCGCTTTCTTTAAAGCCATTAAGCTAGGCATATAGTGCTCAAGTAATGAATCCACCCGGATCCCAAGGTATATCAAAGCCAATTTTAATTAGCAATGATTTGTAATTTAGCAGTGAGCACAAAGTAACATATATCATGCAACAACGAAGTCTAACTCTCTTCCTATGCATTGGCATGTCATAAAAGAACAATTCATGCACACATAGTAAAGGCCAATGCATAGTATAAACAGTTTCTTGCAATTTTATCGTGTGGGAAACATAGAGGTGGAGATATAGTTCCTCTCTCATAATAATTGCAAGTAGTAGCAGCAAGCACATGCATATTATATTCATCAAAATCATCATGTGTAGTAGTAAAAGGCAACCCATCAATATAATCCTTAATAAGTGCAAGCTTCTCCCATATAGTGTAGTTGGGAGAATTCAAAAAGATAATAGGATTATCATGCGTGGGTGCAATAGCCACAATTTCATTCATAACATAAGGAACTATAGCAAGTTCATCTCCATAAGCATAATTCATATTGGCATCATGGCCAGAAGCATAGCAAGCATAATCAAAACGGGATATTTCAAAATAATCATAGGGATCATAACAGTCATCATAGCAACCATCCTTCGGTAAACACGAAGAGGAATTAAACAATGTATGAGTTGAAGAGTTACTCTTATTAGAAGGTGGGCACGGGTGATCAATCCGCTCTTCCTCCTTTTGTTCTTCGCTCTCCTCCTCATCTCTTTCATCCAATGAGCTCATAGCTTCATCGATTTCTTCTTCCATAGATACCTGCAAAATATTAGTCTCTTCTTGGACATCGGAGACTTTCTTAATAAGTGCATCAATTTCATAATTGTATTTATAATTCTCATAGCAATATTTGAGGATAGCTAAATTTTCAGACCTATAAACAGCATCATCAAAATCCTCGAACTCTTTACACATAGCTTCAATTTCATAAGCACCCATAAAAGCAACAAATTCTTCTATTTGTTCCACATCATAGTAATCATATATACCATTAGCATAAGAGGCTAAGGTTTTATTATCATTAAATTTGCATGAAAAGGGAAGGTGCAGAGAATTCATCCTAGAGCAACAAGTATAATCATATTTCACGCATAGTTGCCAAGCATACCACTTCAACATATTAATTTGATCCCATAATAGTTTCCCTTTTTGTGTCGAGCGATAATCCCTAAAGTATTCACATTGATCCAACATTACTCCCATTATAAAGTTGAATGGGGTTTTCTCAGGATTATCAAAGTAGTACAAAATATTTTTCTCATGATGAGAATCGAGGGTTTTAGGAGTTACCCCATCCTCATGAGTAGCAAGTACACCTAATTTTTTTGGTATTTTGTGTTCCATATCCATAACTAAAGATAGAGAACAACTAAGAACAACTAATAAAAATTACTTAATGATAAAGCAAACAAGCACACACGAGAATATTCACCCCACGCTATGACTCCCCGGCAACGGCGTCAGAAAAAGGTCTTGATAACCCACAAGTATAGGGGATCGCAACAGTTTCCGATAAGTAAGAGTGTCGAACCCAACAAGGAGCTAAAGGTAGAATAAATATTCCCTCAAGTTCTATCGACCACCGATACAACTCTACGCACGCTTGACGTTCGCTTTACCTAGAACAAGTATGAAACTAGAAGTACTTTGTAGGTGTTTTCGGGTAAGTTTGCAAGAAAGTAAAGAATGCGTAAATAAAAGCCAGGGGCTGTTTAGATAAAGACACAACTAAAGTAAATATAGTGAGTGTGGAAAAGTGGTGGTAGGAGTTGTGAAATTGTCCCTAGGCAACTGACTATGTTACTAGACCGATAATCACTATTGCAATTCTATTTGAGGGAGAGGCATAAGCTAACATACTTTCTCTACTTGGATCATATGCACTTATGATTGGAACTCTAGCAAGCATCCGCAACTACTAAAGATTCATTAAGGTAAAACCCAACCATAGCATTAAAGCATCAAGTCCCCTTTATCCCATACGCAACAATCCCTCTTACTTGGGTTTGTGTTTCAGTCACTAACCAACCCACTATAAGCGAATCATGAACATATCGCAACACCCTACAGCGGGAATCCCTCACGCTTGCGTGACACGGAGGGAACAATAGGACAGCACCAATAATAAAACATGCAACTCAAACCAATCATAGCAATTCATCAATCACCGATAGGACAATAGGAATCTACTCAGACATCATAGGATGGCAACACATCATTGGAAAATAATATGAAGCATAAAGCACCATGTTCAAGTAGAGGGTACAACGGGTTGTGGGAGAGTGGACCGCTGGATATAGAAGGGGGAAGGTGATGGAGATGTTAGTGAAGATGACGGCAGTGTTGGTGAAGATCGCGGTGATGATGATGGCCTCTGGCGGCGTTCTGGCGCCACCGGAAGCAAGGGGGAGAGAGCCCCCCTTCTTCTTCTTCTTCCTTGACCTTCTCCCTAGATGGGAGAAGGGTTCCCCTCTGGTCCTTGGCTCCCATGGCTTGGGAGGGGCGAGAGCCCCTCCGAGATTGGATCTATCTCTCTGTTTCTGCGTTCTCTACATTGGCAGATTCTACCCCTTCACCATTTCCTTTGTATCTGGAGATCCGTAACTCCGATTGGGGTGAATCTTTCGCTCAGATCTTCCTTGAAAATTAGCTTTCTTGCGCCAGAAGGAGAGCATCAACCGCCTTACGGGTGGACCACGAGGGTCAGGGGCGCGCCTAGGGGGGTAGGGCACGCCCCCCTACCTCGTGACCACCCTGGACACCGTTTCGCGTTGATTTTACTTCCAGAAAATCATAAATATTCCAAAAAAATCTCCGTCCGTTTTTATCCCATTTGGACTCTGTTTGATATTGGGTTTCTGCGAAACAAAAAACATTCAACAGACAGGAACTGGCACTGGGCACTGGATCAATATGTTAGTCCCAAAAATAATATAAAAAGTTGCCAAAAAGTATATGAAAGTGAATAATATTGGCATGTAACAATCAAAAATTATAGATACGACGAAGACGTATCATCCTGCCAGGGTGCACGACTATCTCCCTAAGTATGGCACAAGTTGGGTGATCAGTGACTTAGTTAATCACACTTGTCTTATTACCTGCATCCCTCAAGATCATGCCAACCTTTCATCGATGCTTATTGCATGGTTCTTTTACGATGAGATAGTGCAGGCCAGAGCTATGGAAGTGAAGGTAATGTAGACAAAAGTCTTTGCCGGGTTCAAGTACAAAATCTCTTATGGCAAGGCTTGGAGGGCTAAGCATGTGGTGCTTGAGAGGAGATTTGGTTCGTATTTTGATGCATATGACTCTGCTATCCAGCTCCTCCACACACTGCAGCAGCAGAATCTAGGCACCTATATCGATATCCAAGACCTCTTCATGCCAGAGTTCCCAACTGTGAGGGTGCTGCATCGTCTCTTCTTATCTTTTGGTGTATGCATCGAAGCTTTCAGGCATTGCCGACCGATGATATGTGTTGATGGTACTTTTCTCACTGGCAAGTACAAGGGTCAAATCCTAACAGCCATAGGTCAAGACAGCCAAAATCAAGTTGTCCCACTTGCATTTGCTTTTGTGGAGAGTGAGAACATTGAAAGTTGGACATGGTTCTTCAGGCAGTTGAAAATATCAGTTGTGAAGGAGAAGCCCAATGTGTGCATCCGATCATGACATGCATGCAGGTATACTCAGTGTGATAAGGACACTGACAAATCTAGGCCCTGAGGAACAAGCTCCATGGCAGGACTTGCAGAGCCATTGGTGCATGCGCCATCTTGGGGCTAATTTCTTCTCGCAGTTTAGAAATAAGAACCCGATGAATCTGTTCAGAAAACTCTGCAAGTAGAACCAGTTATGGAAGTACAATTTGATATGTGACAGACTTAATGTCTGCATGCAGAGACATGTTAGGGACAAGAAAGCTGCAAGAGATGCAGCGGTGAGGGCACATGTTGAAACAGTAGCTGCACAGTTGGCAACAGAAACAACAGCCATGGAGGAGCCTTCTGGGCTGTGTGACCTGCCAGGCTTTGACCCACCTGGTACTAGGAGAAGGCTTGGGAGGTCGATTAAAACCTTCCAGCAGTGGATAGAGCATGAGCCTCTGGAAAGGTGGTCTTTGCTACATGACACACATGGAGCAAGGTACGGTCTTCTGCAGTTGGAGCTGCCTCCCCCTACAGAGAACCCGGTGCCAGCACACATCCACAAGTATTAACCAATTTTTCAATGTTGCATTATCTTTCATAGTACTCCATTCGAAGCATTAGGTAATTGTTGAACACACACCACAATTTTAGGACGACAAGGAAGGGCATGACTAGGACAACTGCTGACTGGCTAGTTATACTAGAGCCGTATGTTACAGAATGGGAGACAACAAACACACATATATGGCACGAGAATCACGATTTTGATCTCAATTAATTCAATCTCTATTTGTGGCGCTACATGACCGGCACATGGTTACGCATCGTTGAGCACTCTCACCCAGAGGAGATACCTGACCCTACTCCGTTAGATATGTACCTGAGCTATGATACTTCAGGCTCTAGGCAGCACGTGGTAAGATATATTTTCTTTAAGTAATGTTGTCACATACTTTGACGTGCATACTTAATAATCGTCATGAAAATTTGTAGGCTACCTTGACACACGGACTCTACGACAACGTGACCACCTTTGGACAATCACTATCGTCTGGACCTCTTCTTCAGCACCGTCCTGTGCTACAACCCTTCTTGGAACGAATGCAGAACAAGACACGGGTTGTCTACGAGGCTATCACGTGCGCCTGCAGAAGCAACGTTGATCAGCACCAGCAGCAGCAGTCGCATCCCTCCACGCATCGACATCAACCACGTCCACGTCTAGCACATCAGCCGACGACCAGGCCACCCCCTCCTGACCAACCCGGTAGTTCAACATGGCAGCACCCACAACACTATGGTCCCACGTCGAGCTTCGTGTTTTCTCCACAGCCACAGCAGCACGGTCCCTCGTCAAGCTTCGTGTTTGAGCCAGAGCAGCTGTCACAGCTAGCAGGTGTGTGTCTTCATATTTATTATTCTCAATATTAATTGAGGCGACCTCATTCTTCATGACTTAACGTTACATCGTGCAGGAGCATACGAATATCTGGCGTCTATGTCGGCATCACATGATACATGGGGGAGTGATCAACATCCCGAGGAGAACATACAGGCATCGTACGATTTTCCTACAATTTCAACGGTTGCATCAGGAATGCCACTGAGGTACTTTCGGTAACCCGATGGCAGGGCATGCGCCTCCCTCCTCTGTGCAGGGCCTAGGCATGCTGTTGTAAGGACATCACAAAGGATTTCCCATCCCGCTACTGGGCATGATTTCATGTGACGCCTTGCTGATATGCAATTTCGCACAATGAAACCCTAGCAGAGCAATTAATTTCTTGAATATTGCATGTGTGTCCGAAAATAGCGGGGGCATGGCACCTGCCATGCGATTGCCTCCTTTGAGAGCATGAGAAGTTTCGAGGCAATCTTTCCAACAGGGCCCGCATTTCCTGCACAAACCAAACACGTTCCCTCTCGATACCCAGAGACTAGCTCGGGGACAGTGCAGTTTACAAGCAGCCTCAAAGGATGCTTATTCTAAATGCGCCCGAACTTTTACCACACCCTACAGGGCCCATGTGATGACACCGTGCCAGCTCTCGAGGAATTACGACACCGTACGATTTACCGAGGATTTCAAGGGTTGCATCAGGCATGCTGCCGAGGTACTTTCAATAACCCAGTGGTAGGGCATGCACCTCTCTTGTCTGTGCAGGGCCTAGGCTTGGCGCAAGGACATCACAAAGGATTTCCCATGCCGCTACCTGGCATGATTTCATGTGCCGCCTTGTTGATCTGCAATTTCCGGACATGAAACCCTAACAGAGTAATAAATTTATTGAATATTGCACGCGTGTCAAAAAAATGTGTGCCCGGGGGGAGGGGGAACGTGCCATGCGATTACCTTCTTTGAGAGCATGAGAAGTTTCGAGGCCATCTTTGCAAGACGACCCGCACTCCCTGCACAAACCGGACACATTCCCTCTCAATACCCAGAGACTAGCTTGGGGGACGGTGCAATTGACAAGCGGCCTGAGGGGATGTTTATTCGAGGCGCACCCAAACTTTCACTGCACCCTATAGGGGCCATGTGATGACATCGTGCCAGCTCTCGAGGAAGTCCGGCGTCATACAATTTTCTGAGGATTTCAACGGTTGCATCAGGCTTGCCACCGATGTACTTTCGGTAACCCGCTGGTAGGGCATGCCCCTTCCTCATTTGTGTAGGGCCAAGGCATGCCACAAGGACATCACAAAGGATTTCCCATGCCACTACCGAGCATGATTTCATGTGCCGCCTTGCTGATCTGCAATTTCAGGCGATGAAGCCCTAGGAGAGCAATAACTTTCTCGAATATTGCACGCGTGTTCGAAAAATGCGGGGGCGTGGTACGTGCTATGTGATTGCCTCCTTTGAGAGCACGAGAAGATTCGAGGCCAATAGAGCAACATGAACCACACTTCCTACACAAGCCGGACACAGTCCCTCTCGATACCCAGAGACTAGCTCGAGGATGGTGAAGTTTACAAGCAGCCTCAGGGGATGCTTATTCGAAACGCGACCAAACTTTTACCACACCTTACACGGGCCATGTGATGACACCATGCCAGATCTCGAGGAATTCCATTATCATACGATTTCCTGAGGATTACAACTGTTGCATCAGGCATGCCACCGAGGTACTTTCGGTAACCCAGTGGCAGGGCATGCCCCTCTCTTGTCTGTGCAAGGCCTAGGCATGCCGCAAGGATATCACAAAGGATTTCCATGCCGCTATCGGGCATGATTTCATGTGCTGCCTTGCTGATCTGCAATTTCTGGCGATGAAATTGTCGGTGCAGCGATCGATCGCATTCGCTGCCCGGACTTGCGCACAGGCGCATGACGGGTCATACTACAAGGAGAAATGTTTGATACAAGGCGAGCCAGTGAAACCGCTCTTCATGAGGTCAAGGAGGGAATCAAGAAGACAAAGGCGACCAAAGGATCCTCCAGGAATGTTTCCCCTGCCAGGCAGGCGAGGCTTGCGGGGTCGAGACTGGGAATGGAACCAAGGCCAAGTCCCTCCCCGGCAAGGCCTCCGAGGTCCGCCAAGGTCGAAGCAAAGACTCCAGGCAACCCCCAGCAAGCTTCACACTGGCAAAACCTTCAGCAGAACGCCACGGCTCCACCTCATCATACGCCAGTCACTTATTAGTGAGGTGTCGAGCTCTTAGGTAGCCAAGTGGATCCTGTCAGGTACATGGCAGCCTGCTGGAGAGAAGATTAAGTTTATTGACACCCGTCCAGATGGCGTGTCACGCTAATAAGGATAAGATGGATAAGTAGCGCAGCAGGCTTGCCGGGCTTCAACCTCAGCATGACACCTAGCAGTGGATTTAATGCACTTTGTCCTAACTGCCAGAGTTAGGTATGATAGCACTATTAGCTTCCAGTCACACCAAAATGACTGTTTTGCCACTGTGGTCACCCCTTAATGTTGTAGGGTGGAACCCTAAGTGAAGATCTTTCACGAATTGGAGGGGGAATCCCCAAGAACAAGATGAACGCAAGAGAGAAAACAAGAGGAACACTCAAGAACAAGTCCAATCACACATCCACTAGACCAACAAACACACAAGATCCACAAGGTATGAACAATCAAAGGGAAACAAGATACATGGTAGAGTTCATCCCAAGTCCTATGAAGGAGATGAGGGCTTGAATCCCTAGGGATCTTCTCCAAGAGGAGGGCTTGATCTCCAAGAGGAGCTTCTCCAAGAGGAGGTCTAGATCTCCAAAAGGAGGAAGACGAGGAAAGCTCTCTCTTTGTCTATCCAATACTTTGCTATCCTCCAAATGAGCTAGGTGGGGGGGTACTTATAGTCTAGGGATGAATTAGGGGCAAGAGAGGGGTACAAGGGTCAAAACTCATAAAATGCATGCAGGCATACGGAGAGGTCCGGGCACCCGGGGCGCGGAGGACCGGGCACCCGGTCTGGTCAGAGAGACCTCAACCTTGCTGCTGTTGGGGCCGGGCACTCGGGGGCTGAGGGCCCAGCCACCCGGTGCTGGCTGGGCCAGCGGCTAGAAGAAGGTCGGGCACCCGGGGGTGGCGGCCCGGGCACCCGGGGTGGAGGGGCAGCGCCCAGGCTGCTGGGCCGGGCACCCAGGGAGTGGCGGCCCGAGCACCCGGGGGCACCTCCAGCGCTAGGTGGGGAAGGGTCGGGCACCCGGGGGTAGCGGCCCAGGCACCCGGGGCGGCGGTGCAGCTCCCAGGTTGGGAGGCCGGGCACCCGGGGGTCTCCTGGCCGGGCACCTGGGGCGAACAGGGCCATCTCCCAGCCGGAGGCCGGGCACCCGGAGGCATGGGGTCCGGGCACCCGGGGTGTCCCGAGCCTCCACGTCTTCGCGTCCTTCTCCCTCTCCTTCCTCTTGGGTCTTCGGTGAACTTGGTGCTTCCTCCGTGCTTCCTCATGACGATCTCCAAAGTACCTAAGAATGCATAACATTTCCATTTGAGGTAGAGTCCGACTCTTTAATGAATTTGAGTGGAGCTCGAAGAGGAAGGAGTTCACCTTGTTCTCGATGGTGCGTGCACGAGCTCTCGTAATACGTTCTCATCATGCTTGCAGTGGTGATGGAGCGTCCATGGTGATGAGCGAGGGATGCTCCGCATCATCTCCCCCCCCCCCTTGGAAGAGATCCGTCCATGAATCGTGATCTTCATCACCATGGGAAAGAGATGGCGTCGACGTGTAGGAGTGGACAACCACCAAGCACTCATCATCGTCAAGCTCGAAATGGTCACTCTCAGATGTCGCACCATCTTTTGATTCCTTCAAAATTAGCAAGTACAACAAACACTTGGAAAAACAAATGTGGTTAGCGTTAGAGAAAAACCAAGCATTCGAGAGGTGATTCACCAAACAAGTGTCGTCATCAAGCATAGCATATGGTGTGACAAGGTGGTGTGGCATGGCATGTAAGCACATAAATTGAGCACATGGAGAAGCATCATGGAAACAATCATGCAAGGGTGAGGTAAAGGTGCTAATATGTGGGACACGTGAACAAGCATCTACCTCAATGTCATAGCAAGCATGCATAAGACTCTCAATGAATGGTCTATGGTAGGCATAAGAGTCATTCACAACACCAAATAAGAGACGATGTCTAAACACATGGGGTAAGTGCAAGACAATCCGATCATAATGTGCACATGGTATAGTGAAAATAGTGTGGCACTCAACACAATAGAAATAGCAATTATTCATCATGTGAGGCAATCAAGGCAAGCATGTAGCAATCAATGGGACATGTCATATGTGAAGGAATGACATTGTTGCAACCAAACATGTGATAGGAGCAAGTAATCCAAGAATTGGATGCAACATGAGAAAGCATAGAAATCAAGTCATGCAAACTAGTGGAGCGAAAATGCAACACACTAGAGGAAATCATGGCAATCATGTCATGCGAGCAAAGAGTAGGCATAGGCAATGCACATGGCATATCACAAGCACGATTGCAAAGCAAGATATCATCATAGGAATGGAGCATATAGCAAACATGGCAATAACAAGCAATATCTCCACCAAGCTTGCAAATACACATGCATGTAGTAGAATCAATCATCATGTGTAATGCAAAGCATGGGTCACAAATGCATGGCAAAGGCATAGGAATGGGCATATCATGCAAAGTGGACATGGCAATATGGGCATAAAGTGAGAAGTGGTAAATAACCCATAACCAAGTGAGAGCCATGTAGAAGAAATGCGCGAAGTCCTTGCGCGAAGAGAGCAGTGGGAAAGACACTCCATGGAATCCCAAGTCATCGTTGCTCTTGAGAGCTCGTTTTTTCAACTCATGGGATTGCGAGGTTGACAAGTATTCATGGGTACCTACACAAAAGAGACACAAACCAAAGAAATTGTGTTCGTGATAAATGTACACATCATCCATCATGATGTGTATGTGCACGTGTGAGTTAGTACAAGATAAGCATTGCTCAAAGAAATTTGATGCATGGTATAAGAACATGTCATCCATCATGAAATAATAGTTGTTATGTATGACACAATGGAGACACAAATTGAGAATGCAAGTATATGGCACATCACTAGCATGTTTATTCATGGGGAGCATATGGTGCACACAAGTAGTGGGATCATGCAATGGATAGGATGAATCAAAATCTCCTAAAATGTAAGAGGAAACTATGGGGGTGTCCTCATGAGCATTCAGGAAAACATCACATTGAGAATATTGACAACATCCAAAACAATGCATATCCGAAGCTAGGTGGTCATGGCATGGCATATGAGATAAATGATGCAAAGGAAGCATACCAATATCATCACAAGGAAAACAAATGCCAATAACCAAGGGCTTGTCGTCTATGCCATATGTGCAAATTGGGTTTATGTTGATGGAATATGCATAGTCACTATGAAGAGATTGCAAATATGACATATGGTTGATCTCATGCATAGCATATGACAAGTCAAGTGGATTGTCAAACATGATGCGACCAAGAGAATTATCACAAGAAATCCTATGTAGCATGGCATCACAACTAATAGACTCCTCATCGCAATCATCAAACTCATCATAAATGGGTAAATCATTACATGGGGAAGTCACACTATCATGAAGCGTGGTAATAGGTGGATCAACATCATGCAAGCAATCAATACCAAGGATGTCCACTAGTGGGACTAGAGCATCACCTTCACCTATGTTACCTTGTTCATTCCACTCAAGCGGTGTAGGTGAGGTGGCAAAGACCAAATGGTGGTCATCATCTTCATCTTGATGGAACCATGTGGGGGGTGCATCATAGGCCACCATGGCCATCGTCTTGTCCATAGGAAGGATGAAGTCGTCGCGGATCGGCGCATCATCATATATGGGACCTAGCACCAAATGAGAAGACACCATAGAGGTAGAGGTTAAGTTGTTAGAAATCAAAATGACCTCACTCTCTCTATGTGGTGGTGGCTCACTCACTCCCTCAAGGTAGGTGCACTCAATGTCACATATGGTGGAGTCACTGGTCTCACTCAAGTGGTGGGAGTTGTGGCTCTCCTCACATGGGAATTGTAGCAGATCATCATATATGGGGCTAGTGGTGAAGTCACTCTCACTCTCTATATGGTGGCACAAGTCACTCAAGTCATCATTCATCGTTGTGGTCGAAGGGAAAATCCCATGCTCAACCATCTCGTCGTCGTCGCCTTGGAGGAAGGCCAATGTAGGCGTACTCGTCGGAGGTAGGCGAAGATGCCATACGTCCAAAGGCGAAGATGCCTTGATGACACTTGGCGAAGATGCCAAAGTGGTCGAAGTAGTCGTAGCTCCATCTTGGTGGTGCTTGTCTCGCGGTCTGCTCTTGTGCTCATGACGTCTGGCCGTAGCTTGATGTAGTGATTTTTGGGACTTGTAGGTGTATGCATCGCGAGCATCTTCATCTTGATGGTGTTGTAGTGCTTGAGCTCGATGACGTTCCGAAGATTGGACACTTGAGCATCGCTGCCTTGAATATGATGAAGGGGAAGAAGACTTGTAGTTGGCCATCATGTCTCGTACTTGATCCCTTTGTTCGTCCAACTTGGTGTCGAGGTAGTCCCTTATCCTTGCTTTGTTTTGGCGAATGTCGATGGCGAGTCGATGCCTTGCATTGCTCGTTGTAGTGCGAAGACGGGCGTTTTGGTGATGTAGTTGTTCGCGTTGTCTTTGTCGTGGAAGACCGGAGATGAAATGCCTTGCCTATCCATCACAAGACTCGAGTAGAGGTGAGTAGGAAATGAGATAAACAATACCAAGTTACCTTTTCTCAAAGTTGAGGATGTATTCCGTTTCACTCAATGTGAGATGAAAGAATAGTGGAATTGGTACCGGACTTGTGCACTCACACCTATCAAGTAAAGCTTATGGTGGAGCTCGGTGAGGATAGTGGCACAAAAATGTGATGCAAAATGTTAGCAAGAGTCAATAATGTTGGAAAAGATTCACAAATTCACAAGTGAAACAAATAGACCAATAGCAATATGTGGCACATGGAAACACACACACGGATAGATAAATGGGGTTGTGCAACCAAGGAATGAGCACAAAATGTGGAATCCACGGAAAACGCTCGTGTTGCACAACTCAAGAGAGACGCTAGCACGATTTCTCAATAGGCGGATACGACACTTGTGCACAACCTATAAGATGCAAAATGTATGAGCTTTCGATCCCAAGTATGCTATGTGTATATGATGTTCCCGATCTTTTTCTCAAGATGATCCAAGATGATCAGATATGACAATCTTATGTGCAATGTGGTTTTATGCTATGGCTCTTGCTCACAAGCTCTTTTCTCTCTTTTTGCTTAAAAGCTTATTCTCTTTTTTTTATATGGCCACTTATGCGAAATGCACAAACCAAGATAGCAATTTTGTACATGCAGGAACAATCTTGTGACACAAGGGATGATATGATGCCGAGATGATACCAATATGATATGGTGTATGCAATGGAAGGTATGGATCACTAATGTGCACAAGTAACATTGCCGGCAATACTCAATGGCTAGTCTCAATAGGCAAGTGACGCAAAATGGGCTAAAGGGTTAACAATGTAATGGCAAGAATGTACAATGAAGGGATACCATGATACCAAGGTGATATGGAGGTTACCGTTCTTGCTTACAGTTAGGTTGTCAAAATGGTGAAGTGGTCGATGTTGATGACGACCTCGTGGAGATGATGAGTGGCCGTGTTCTTGATGTAGATACCAAGATGATGTAGACCCGTCCCTAAGTAGCCGAAACACCTAAGGAAACGGTAAAAACCGCAAACTCAAAATCTCCAAAGGCAAATGTCAAATGGTGGTAGCGGAATGCGTTGGTGGTTCTGGAGTTAGCAATGCGGATGTGATGGTGGTGGTTGATGATGAAGCAACCATCCCTAAGTAGCCGAAACACCTTAGGAGACTCAAGTCACCACTCAAGCAACCACAAATGCTATATGGAGCAAAAATGGGTTAGGTTGCGGAAAGTTATGGTGGTGTTGCAGATGATATGGTGGATGGCCGAGACAAAGATGCCAAAATGCCAAAAAATTTATCGAGTCAAATGGTGGTAAAACCAAGATGAGAAGCTCGGGCACGTTGCTAGCTTTTTAACGAGCCAAAGAACACCCAAATCGGAGTTCGGGAGTGAAAATTATGAGGGAAAACATAAAGTGCACGCGACTGATTCTTGGGGGTGCGGGTGCCCGGGGGTGGAAGGTGTGGGCACCCGGGGTGGTCCGAGGCAAACAGCCCGGGGGTGCGTGTGCCCGGGGTTTGGGGTGCGGGCACCCGGGGTGGTCAGCGGGGGTGGGCGGGGGAGGGGTGTGGTCCAGGCGCCCGGGGTTTGAGGTCCGGGTGCCCGGGGGTGTCGAATTTGGGCGGAAATTCATGGGAAAATGGGAGAAATTGGTGGATTTTGTGGAGGGAAAGGTGGGGATGGATGGGGGAATGCTAGATCCACTTGAAACCAAGCAAATCCATGCATCAAATTCAACAAAACCTCATCAAACTAACAAATCACAAAATATTTTGGGGCTATTTTTGGTGGGGAATTTTCGAATTTGGGGAAGAACACAACAAAATTAGGCTAGAGAACAAGAAGGGGGGCTCCAATTTCGTGAGAAACCATGGCTCATGATACCAAGATGTTGTAGGGTGAAACCCTAAGTGAAAATATTTCACGAATTGGAGGGGGAATCCCCAAGAACAAGATGAACACAAGAGAGAAAACAAGAGGAACACTCAAGAACAAGTCCAATCACACATCCACTAGACCAACAAACACACAAGATCCACAAGGTACATGAACAATCAAAGGGAAACAAGATACATGGTAGAGTTCATCCCATGTCCTATGAAGGATATGAGGGCTTGAATCCCTAGGGATCTTCTCCAAGAGGAGGGCTTGATCTCCAAGAGGAGCTTCTCCAAGAGGAGGCCTTGATCTCCAAGAGGAGCTTCTCCAAGAGGAGGTCTAGATCTCCAAAAGGAGGAAGATGAGGAAAGCTCTCTCTTTGTCTATCCAATACTTTGCTATCGTCCAAATGAGCTAGGTGGGGGGTACTTATAGTCTAGGGACGAATTAGGGGCAAGAGAGGGGTACAAGGGTCAAAACTCATAAAATGCACGCAGGCATACGGAGAGGTCCGGACACCCGGGGCACGGAGGACCGGGCACCCGGTCTGGTCAGAGAGACCTCAGCCTTGCTGCCGTTGGGGCCGGGCACCCGAGGGCTGAGGGCTTGGGCACCCGATGCCGGCTAGGCCAGCGGCCAGGAGAAGGCCGGGCACCCGGGGTGGAGGGGCAACGCTCAGGCTGCTGGGCCGGGCACCCGGGGAGTGGCGGCCCAGGCACCCGGGGGCATCTCCAGCGCCAGGTGGGGAAGGGCCGGGCACCCGGGTGTAGCGGCCCGGGCACCCGGGGCGGCGGTGCAGCTCCCAGGTTGGGAGGCCGGGCACCCGGGGGTCTCCTGGCCAGGCACCCGGGGCGACCAGGGCCATCTCCCAGCCGGAGGCCGGGCACCCGGAGGCATGGGGTCCGGGCACCCGGGGTGTCCCGAGCCTCCACGTCTTCGCGTCCTTCTCCCTCTCCTTCCTTTTGGGTCTCCGGTGAATTTGGTGCTTCCTCCGTGCTTCCTCATGACGATCTCCAAAGTACCTAAGAATGCATAACATTTCCATTTGAGGTAGAGTCCGACTCTCGAATGAATTTGAGTGGAGCTCGAAGAGGAAGGAGTTCACCTCGTTCTTGATGGCGCGTGCATGAGCTCTCGTAATAGGTTCTCTCCGTGCTTGCGGTGGTGATGGAGCGTCCATGGTGATGAGCGAGGGATGCTCCGCATCACTTAACCTATAAAAGGAGGCTGGAGGCAACCGAGCAAAGGGTTCGAACATTTTGGCAACCCAACACTTGTATGCATGTAGTTGTTCTTCCCAAGGCACCCTTGTCGGGCTAGAGTGCTTCATGTCTTTGTCTTCCTTATGATCAATCCACCAAATCAGGAGTAGGGTTTTATGCTACAAAGCGGCCCGAACCTGGGTAAATGAGAGTTGTCCCTCACCGTGCCGCCCTATCGTTTCTGCTCTTTGTGCAATGTGACCATCCCCCTCACCGAACCTCAAAGGGGCGGCCGTGCCCCATTGGTGATCGTGCATCCCCCACGACAAAAGCCCTAGCAGAGCTATAAATTTCTCGAATATTGCAGGCGTGTCCGAAAAATGCGGGGGCATGGCATGTGCCATGCGATTGCCTCCTTTGAGAGCACGAGAAGTTTCGAGGCCAATGGAGCAACAGGACCCGCACTTCCTGAGGGAGTCTAGGATTAAGGGGTCTGATACGTCTCCCACGTATCTATATTTTTTGATTGTTCCATGCTATTATATTACCTGTTTTGGATGTTTACGGGCTTTACTTTACACATTTATATCATTTTGGGACTAACCTACTAACCGGAGGCCCAGCCCGTATTGCTGTTTTTTTTGCCTATTTCAGTATTTCTAAGAAAAGGAATATCAAACGGAGTCCAAATGCAATGAAACCTCCGGGAGCGTGATTTTTGGAACGAATGTGATCCAGAGGACTTGGAGTGCAAGTCAAGAAGCAGCTGAGGCGGCCACGAGGGTGGAGGGCGCGCCCACCCCTACAGGGCGCGCACCTATCTCATGGGCCCCTCGGGCGGCCACTGACTTACTTCTTCCTCCTATATATACCCATGCAACGGCGGAGCCAGGGGGACCAGCAGGGGCCACGGCTGCCCCCAACATGCAGAATATTTTGTAGATATACTCTGCATGGAGTAGTCGGATCATATATGTAAAGAGCTATGTGGCTGCTTGTACATCCCTCTCCCGAACAGCATTTTGACAAACTAGAGTATAGCGTTCCTCACAGAAGATCCCACTGAAAGATATGTTGAAAAGTGCAACACACACACACACACACACGAGTCACACTCCCCTGTGCCTCGTTTTTATTCCTGCAGTTTCTCTTCTCTCTCCCTATTATGCATCGCAAAAAGAAGTAGTACGAGGCTAGATATATAAGGACAAGGCAAAATCTGGTGTGGTGGTGTTGTAGTTTCCTCTAAAAAAATCTGGCATTGTAATTTATAAATAACTATTGGTTAGTTCGTTTTCAAAATAATTTTAAAAGTTCACTCTGGCATTTTATTCAACTTAAAACCTACAGAAAGCAGTCATTGCTGGATTTAATAGAAAGAAATGTATATGCAGTTCAATTGATGATTGTTAGTTCATCATCATCTAATTGCATATTTTGCTTCCATGATATCTATGTGACGTATTTATGTTACCAACACTTTCTCAGTAACAATAGTGCATATTTCGCTATACATACGCACGGCTCATTCAAATATATTTTCCCCAAAAAAAATCCACACATCTTGTTGAACTTCAGAGTTTGCTCAATGTTCGGCCCCCCTTGTGCATAATTCCTGGCTCTGCCGTTGTACCCAGGTACCCCGAGAACATCAGAACAAGCCACGAAAACCTAGTTCCACCGCCGTAACCTTCTATATCCGCGAGATCCCATCTTGGAGCCTTCGCCGGCGCTCCGCCGGAGGGGGAACCGACTATGGAGGGCTTCTACATCAACACCATAGCCCCTCCGATGAGTTGTGAGTAGTTTACCACAGACCTTCGGGCCCATAGTTATTAGCTAGATGACTTCTTCTTTCTTTTTGGATCTCAATACCATGTTCTCCCCCTCTCTTGTGGAGATCTATTCAATGTAACTCTTTTTGCGGTGTGTTTGTCGAGATCCGATGAATTGTGGGTTTATGATCAAGTTTATCTATGACAAATATTTGAATCTCCTCTGATTTTTTTATTATGATTGAGTTATCTTTGCAAGTCTCTTCGAATTATCAGTTTGGTTTGGCCTACTAGATTGATCTTTCTTGCAATAGGAGAAGTGCTTAGCTTTGGGTTTAATCTTGCGGTGTCCTTCCCCAGTGACAGCAGGGCAGCAAGGCATGTATTGTATTGTTGCCATAGAGGATAAAAAGATGGGGTTTATATCATATTGCTTGAGTTTATCCCTCTACATCATGTCATCTTTCTTAATGCGTTACTCCATTCTTATGAACTTAATACTCTAGATGCATGTTGGATAGCGGTCGATGTGTGGAGCAATAGTAGTAGATGCAGGCAGGAGTCGGTCTACTTGTTGCGGACGTGATGCCTATATACATGATCATTCCTAGATAATCTCATAATTATTCGCTTTTCTATCAATTGCTCGACAGTAATTTGTTCACCCACTGTAATACATATGCTATCTTGAGAGAAGCCACTAGTGAAACCTATGGCCCCCGGGTCTATCTTTTATCATATAAGCTTTCAATATACTTTTATTTGCATCTTTACTTTTCCAATCTATATTATAAAATACCAAAAAATTATTTATCTTATCATATTATCTCTATCAGATCTCACTTTTGCAAGTGGCCATGATGGGATTGACAACCCCTTTATTGCGTTGGTTGCGAGTTCTTTGTTTGTTTGTGTAGGTGCGTGGGATTTTTTAGGATCCTCCTATTGGATTGATACCTTGGTTCTCAAAAACTGAGGGAAATACTTACGCTACTATTGTTGCATCACCCTTTCCTCTTCAAGGAAAACCAACGCAAGGTCAAGACGTAGCAAGAAGGATTTCTGGCACCGTTGCCAGGGAGGTCTTCGCTCAAGTCAAGACATACCAAGTACCCATCACAAACTCATCTCCCTCGCATTTACATTATTTGCCATTTGCCTCTCCTTCTCCTCTCCCCCACTTCACCCTTGCCGTTTTATTCGCCCTCTCTTTCCCAATCTTCTTGTCTCTCTTTCGCTTGCCTTTTTACGTTTGCTCGTGTGTTAGCTCGTTTACCCTGTCATTATGGCTAGTCCTCCAATGCTCATTATTACTCCCGAACATGAAATTCTTAATTTTAAGCAAAGGGAGGGAGAAAACTTAAAAGATGCTTGGCATAGAATCTGCAATGCTCAAAATAAATCTACTAGGAAGCTTTCTACTTCCGTTCTTCTTCGCAATTTTTATGTAGGCATTACTCCTTGGAATAGATGTATTCTTGATACCGTTACTGGAGGGGATTTCTTGAGTAGCCATACGTTTGATTCATATAATGCTATGTTAGATTTGTTTGGCCCACCACCACTTTTGGTTAATGGAACTGTTTTAACTTTGAACATGTGATGCAAAGGCTTGAAATTATTGAAAATAAAGTTGCCACTATTGAGATGATTGAAAATTTGGATAAAAAGATTCATAATCAAATTACCCAATATGGATCTAGGGTTGGAGTTACTTTGAATTTTTTTAAAGAGAAAGAACCTTTAGTCAATGAAAAAATAGATCTAGATTCTACAAGAATCGGTAAACTTGAGGATATCATTACCTACTTAGGGTCGGTGTTTTCTTCTGTGAAAAACACTCCAAATCCTCCTACAAAAACAACCAAATTTATCTATGTTCCTAAAAATAAGGGTGAATCTTCTAGTAAGGGGAATGCGGATCTCAAATCAATGAGTATTCATCCCAATTGTCTCTCTATCATTAAGGAACCTTTTGCTACAAATGAATTTCTCGAATTCTTGCCTAAGGGTTTAATCATTGCTAAAAAGGTAGAAACCCCTAAATATTATAAGTGCTCTATTGAGGAATTGAGTGCCAAAGATGGCACTACTTAGATCTATCTTCGCTTTTATGCCTAGCTAAGGGCGTTAAATGATAGCGCTAGTTGGGAGGCAACACAATTTTATTTGTGTTTTTTGTTTTTGTTTCTGTTTATTAATAAATTTTGCATATACCTTATGTTTAGATGTGTATTTATGTTTTAGTTAGCGTTTGTGCCAAGTAGAACCTTTAGGATAACCTATGGTGATAGTTAATTTGATTCTGCTGAAAAACAGAAACTTTGCACGCACGAAATTAGTTTTGTTAAATCAAAGAAACATCCTTTTGTGTTGATTCTTTTTGATGTAGATCAATCGACAAATTTCCCAGGACGTTCTATTTTGGTAGGAAATTAGTTTTGTTAAATCAAAGAAACATCCTTTTGTGTTGATTCTTTTTGATGTAGATCAATCGACAAATTTCCCAGGACGTTCTATTTTGGTAGGATTTTTAGAGTTCAAGAAGTATACGTGGGTTACAGATTGCTACAGACTGTTCTGTTTTTGACAGATTCTGTTTTTCGTGTGTTGTTTGCTTATTTTGATGCATCTATGGCTAGTATTAAGTGGTATGAACCATAGAGAACTTGAAATACAGTAGGTTTAACACCACTATAAATAAAGAATGAGTTCATTACAGTACCTTATGTGGTGTTTTTGCTTTCTTTCACTAACGGAGCTTATGAGATTTCCTGTTGAGTTTTGTGTTGTGAAGTTTTCAAGTTTTGGGTAAAGATTGGATGGACTATGGAATCAGGAGTGGCAAGAGCCTAAGCTTGGGGATGCCCATGGTACCCCAAGATACTCAAGAATAGCCAAAAGCCTAATCTTGGGGATGCCCATGGTACCCCAAGATATTCAAGAATAGCCAAAAGCCTAAGCTTGGGGATGCCCCCGGAAGGCATCCCCTCTTTCGTCTTCGTTCATTGGTAACTTTACTTGGGGCTATATTTTTATTCGCCACATGATATGTGTTTTGCTTGGAGCGTCGTGTATGATATTAGTCTTTGCTTTTTAGTTTACCACAATCATCCTTGCTGTACACACCTTTTGGGAAGAATCCCACTTGATTAGAATTTATTAGAATACTCTATGTGCTTCACTTATACCGTTTGAACTTGATAGTTTTTGCTCTAGTGCTTCACTTATATCTTTTAGAGCACGGTGGTGGATTAATTTTGAAGAAATTGTTGATCTCTCATGCTTCACTTATATTATTTTGAGAGTCTTTTAGAACAGCATGGTATTTGTTATGGTTATAAAATTGGTCCTATAATGGTAGGCATCCAAGGTGGGTATAATAAAACCTATCATAGAAAGTGAATTGGATGCTATGATCAATTTGATACTTGATAATCGTTTTGAGATATGGAGGTAGTGATATTAAAGTCATGCTAGTTGGGTGATTATGAATTTAAAGAATGCTTGTGTTGAAGTTTGTGATTCCCGTAGCATGCACGTATGGTGAACCGCTTTGTGATGAAGTTGGAGCACAATTTTATTTATTGACTGTCTTCCTTATGAGTGGCGGTCGAGGATGAGCGATGGTCTTTTCCTACCAATCTACCCCCCTAGGAGCATGCGCGTAATACTTTGTTTTTGATGACTTGTAGACTTTTGCAATAAGTATATGAGTTCTTATGACTAATGTTGAGTCCATGGATTATACGCACTCTCACCCTTCCACCATTGCTAGCCTCTCTTGTGCCGCGCAAGTTTCGCCGGTACCATACACCCACCATATACCTTCCTCAAAACAGCCACCATACCTACCTATTATGGCATTTCCATAGCCATTCCGAGATATATTGCCATGCAACTTTCCATCATTCCGTTTATATGACACTCATCATCATTGTCATATTGCTCTTTGCATAATCATGTAGTTGACATCATATTTGTGGCAAGGCCACCTTCATAATTTTCATACATGTCGCTCTTGATTCATTGCATATCCCGGTACACCGCCGGAGGCATTCATATAGAGTCATATCTTGTTCTAAGTATTGAGTTGTAATCTTGAGTTGTAAGTAAATAAAAGTGTGATGATCTTCATTATTAGAGCATTGTCCCAGTGAGAAAAGGATGATTGAGACTATGATTCCCCCACAAGTCGGGATGAGACTTCGGACTAAAAAAAGAAAAAAAAAGAGAAAGGCCAAAAAAAGAGAAAGAAAAAAAGAAGAAAAAAAGGAAAAAATGAAAAAAAATGAGAGAAAAAGAGAGAAGGGACAATGCTACTATCCTTTTTACCACACTTGTGCTTCAAAGTAGCACCATGATCTTCATGATAGAGAGTCTCCTATGTTGTCACTTTCATATACTAGTGGGGATTTTTCATTATAGAACTTGGCTTGTATATTCCTATGATGGGCTTCCTCAAAATGCCCTAGGTCTTCGTGAGCAAGCAAGTTGGATGCACACCCACTTAGTTTCTTCTGTTGAGCTTTCATACATTTCTAGCTCTAGTGCATCCGTTGCATGGCAATCCCTACTCACTCACATTGATATCTATTAATGGGCATCTCCATAGCCCGTTGATATGCCTAGTTGATGTGTGACTATCTTCTCCTTTTTTTGTCTTCTCCACAACCACCATTCTATTCGACATATAGTGCTATGTCCATGGCTCACGCTCTTGTATTGCGTGAAAGTTGAATTTTTTTGAAATTACTAAAGTATGAAACAATTGCTTGGCTTGTCATCGGGGTTGTGCATGATTAAATACTTTATGTGATGAAGATAGAGCAACAGCCAGACTATATGATTTTGTAGGGATAACTTTCTTTAGCCATGTTATTTTGAGAAAACATGATTGCTTTGATTAGTATGCTTGAAGTATTACTATGTCTTATGTCAATATGAACTTTTATTTTGAATCATTTGGATCTGAACATTCATGCCACAATAAAGAAAATTACAATGAGAATTATGCTAGGTAGCATATCACATCAAAAATTCTGTTTTTATCATTTACCTACTCGAGGACGAGCAGGAGTTAAGCTTGGGGATGCTTGATACGTCTCCAACGTATATATAATTTTTGATTGTTCCATGCTATTATATTACCTGTTTTGGATGTTTATGGGGTTTACTTTACACATTTATATCATTTTTGGGACTAACCTACTTTACACATTTATATCATTGTCCCAGCCCGTATTGCTGTTTTTTTGCCTATTTCAGTATTTCGAAGAAAAGGAATATCAAACGGAGTCCAAACACAATGAAACCTTCGGGAGCGTGATTTTTGGAACGAACGTGATCCAGAGGACTTGGAGTGCAAGTCAAGAAGCAGCTGAGGTGGCCACCAGGGTGGAGGGCACGCCCACCCCCACAGGGCGCGCCCCCCTATCTCGTGGGCCCCTCGGGCGGCCACCGACCTACTTCTTCCTCCTATATATACCCATGTACCCCGAGAACATCAGAACAAGCCACGAAAACCTAGTTCCACCGCCGTAACCTTCTGTATCCGTGAGATCCCATCTTGGAGCCTTCGCCGGCGCTCCGCCGGAGGGGGAATCTGAAGGAAATATGCCCTAGAGGCAATAATAAAGTTATTATTTATTTCCTCATATCATGGTAAATGTTTATTATTCATGCTAGAATTGTATTACCCGGAAACATAATACATGTGTGAATACATAGACAAACAGAGTGTCACTAGTATGCCTCTACTTGACTAGCTCGTGAATCAAAGATGGTTAAGTTTCCTAACCATAGACATGAGTTGTCATTTGATTAACGGGGTCACATCATTAGGAGAATGATGTGATTGACTTGACCCATTCCATTAGCTTAGCACTTGATCGTTTAGTATGTTGCTATAGCTTTCTTCATGACTTATACATGTTCCTATGACCATGAGATTATGTAACTCCCGTTTACCAAAGGAATACTTTGTGTGCTACCAAACGTCACAACGTAACTGGGTGATTATAAAGGTGCTCCACAGGTGTCTCCGAAGGTACTTGTTGAGTTGACGTATTTCAAGATTAGGATTTGTCACTCCGATTGTCGGAGAGGTATCTCTGGGCCCTGTCGGTAATGCACATCACTATAAGCCTTGCAAGAAATGTAGGTAATGAGTTAGTTATGGGATGATGCATTACGTAACGAGTAAAGAGACTTGCCGGTAACGAGATTGAACTAGGTATTGAGATACCGACGATCGAATCTCGGGCACACTACTAGAGAAAAGCTTACTAGTGGCGCTGGTCTTTTAAATACCAGTAGCGCGGGCACCCACACTACTGCTAGGGTGCTACATCTATTATTTAACAGTAGCGCGTTTTTGAACAAGCGCTGCAACTAAAATACTTATTAGTAGTGCTGCTTCCTCCACCAGCGCTACTACTATCATCACATAGTAGTAGCGCCCTGTTTTCTCCCCACGCTACAACTAGGCAAATAGAAATAAAAAATAAAAAAAAGCAATCAGGTGCAATATTCATGGAAATCAAGACAAGTCCAGTGCAAATAAACTAAGTTCACAGAACCATCTCACAAACATTAACGATAGTACCACATTTAATATAACCACACAATCTCACAAACTCATATAGTAGTCAACAATGCATGGATAGATCATAGTTGATAAGTCTACTAGGTAGTCATACTAGCATATATATGGTTCAACAGCCACACACATGCATATGAAGTTCTAGATGATGTCGATGACGACCATCATCCTCAAGCCTGGGCGGTGGGTGTTCCTGATAGTAATTAGGATTGCCTGTCCAACATGAAGATTCTTGCCGACGAGGAGCTCTTCCACCCAACCGAGTTGAAGTGTGTGCGACCGTCCGTGTCCACGCCATACGCACAAGTGGTGATGGAGCCCCTTGCGGTAAAGCGTATTCCAGCAGAGCCTTCTTCATCAGGCTTGATACCACAACTCTCAGATAGGCTCTTTGGCAATTTCTGAATAAGAAAAACATATCAATTAATAAGTAGCCTCACACATTCTACACGAAGCATATATATCATCGGACTCTACACTAAGCATATATATCATCAGACTCTACACTAAGTATATATATCATCGGACTCTACACTAAGTATAACAATAAAGCATATAAGATTCACTAAGCATATAAGATTCACTAAGCATATATATCATCGGACTCTACACTAAGTATAACAATAAAGCATATAATATTCACTAAGCATATAAGATTCAATAAGCATATAAGATTCACTAAGCATATATATGATCAGACTCTAAACTAAAGTATAACAATAAAGCATATAAGATTCACTAAGCATATATATCATCGGACTCTACACTAAGTATAACAATAAAGCATATCATCAAATTACTCTAAAAACTACAGTAAATGCAACATACCATCATATGCCGATCAACCATGGTACTTGTCAGGCGGGTCACGAATGGCACGCCGACGAAGTCAGCACGTGGCGGAATGATGTCCCATAGGTTGCACACCTCCTCCTCGCTCAACTTCATTCTTTGAGCTACGATGGCATCACCGAGTGGGTCGTCATCATCCTCATCATCCTCTTCATCCTCATAATCTTCTGCTTTGTTGATATAAATCACGGCTAGCTTGAGTCTTTCAGCTCTGAAGGAGAAGCTGATCAACTCAACACCGGTGATACACATGTTGTCGATGAAACGGACCCATCCATATCCTCCCACCCGCGTCATCTTTCGTCCTTTCTCGATCTCCATAGTGTAGGGGCCCCCAAGAGCCTCAAAGGTCACAGAGTCTCCAGTCAGATTGTTGAATTCTGACCTCACATTGCATGGGACGATCTGTGTACAAAAAGAAAAATGATATATACACGATGCATTAATGCCAATAACACTAAAAACAAAATAGTAGTTACTAGTTTCATATAATTTATTACCGCCGCATGAAGAAAACTAGACTCGAAGTAGATGCCAAACAGCGTGCCAGTTGCAAGGCTGCTGGCGCACCTTGACTTGCACCGTCGACATGGTGGTGGTGGTGGTGGTGGCGCCATTTCCCTAAAGCAATATGATTAAAGGATTAACGATCCAAAAAGTAAACATAAAGTTTTCATAGCTAGAGTTCACATGGCAAGCAAAATAACAACTAAAAAGTAAACATAAAGTTCAGTCCAACAAAGAAGCTAGTGGCAGTAGCCAAGAATTGAAACCCTCAACCGTTGTTGTCATATCAGAGCTAAAAAATGCTCATGATTCTACGGTCGAGCACTATGGTGAACCCTCATCCGTTGTCGTCATATCAGATCGAGCTAGACGACACCAGGGCTCTAGGAGCGTATCTCGAAAGCTCCCATGGCACCATTTCAGAAGGGGAGCCGATCCTACGACCACCATCGACAAACTTGAGCGTGTGGAGGCACGAAACGGCACACGGCAACCGATGCCGCCCGTGGCTCCTCTCCGGAAAAGGCACGACATGGACGCCCCCTCTCTAAACCCTAGAACACTAGGCACCGCCGCCACCACCACTCCTCCAGGGGCAGCAGCCAAGAATTGAAACCCAAGTTTCAATTATATGTGCTAAAAGCCTCTACAATTCTCTAGCTACTTCTCTCTACTCTCTCCTAAGTTTTGGTGAGCAACAAAATCCTCTACTCTCTCCCCTATGTGATACTAATTAACAGTAGGATCTAGAGATGCATATGTGATACTAATCCTATTAATCCATATGTGATACTAATCCTATTAATCCATATGTGATACTAATTAACAGAGAGGGCATTCCCGCAAAAAAAAGAGGGTGGAGCGCCGCGTAGGGGCAGCAAGGGGAGTGGCGAGCCGTCGTGGCAAATCGATTGGAGCCATGCATCAAAGCGCGGAGCCACCATGCAATCCCTAAATCCCAAAACATGGCGAGCCGCCGCGGCAAATTGATTGGAGCCTAGCTAGTGTGGCGCGCGCAGGGAGGAGGAGATTGAGAGGGGACTTATGGGGATGGAGCATTGGAGGAGGCGAGAGGCGACCGCGCGTGGTGGCGGCGCACGGCACCGTCGACGGGGGTGAGGCGGCCGGGGATGAACCCTAACCGCGGCGGCGTCGTCGGGCGGAGGGGATCGATTGTGAGAGTGAGGGGGTGCGGGGGTGCTCGATCGGGCCGGTTTTCTTTAGCTATAGTAGTAGCGCTGGTTGGAGCACCACGCTACTGCTAAGCCCACCAGCTGTAGCGCCCTTTCAGAACAAACGCTACAGCTAATTTGGCTACTGTTTCTGCCCTGCGGCCCATGTAACAGTAGCGCGGCCCAAGCAAACAAACGATGATGTTATATGTTAGTAGTAGCGTGTTTTCTACACAGCGCTACTGGTAAGTACTAGTAGCATGGGGTCACAAAAACGCGCTACTAGTAAACTTCTATCTATAAACATTTTCCTAGTAGTGTCAACTAACATACCGATGATAAAGGGAACAACGTATGTTGTTATGCGGTTTGACTGATAATGCTCTTTGTAGAATATGTAGGAGCCAATATGAGCATCCAGGTTCCGCTATTGGTTATTGACCGGAGACGTGTCTCGGTCATGTGTACATAGTTCTTGAACCCGTAGGGTCCGCACGCTTAAAGTTAGATGACGGTTATATTATGAGTATATGTGTTTTGATGTACCGAAGGAAGTTCGGAGTCCCGGATTTGATCATGGACATGACGAGGAGTCTCGAAATGGTCGAGACATAAAGATCGATATATTGGACGACTATATTTGGACACCGTAATGGTTCCGAGTGAGATTGGGACAATACCAGAGCTCCGGGAGATTATCGGAACCCCCCGGGAGGTATATGGGCCTAATGGGCTTTAGTGGATAGGAGGGGAAAGGAGCAAGGGAGGGGGCGTCCCCCTCCCAAGCCCAATCTGAATTGGGAGGGGGGCCGGCCCCCATTTCCTTCCTCCCTCCTTCCTCTTCCTTCCCTCTCCTTCTCCAAATAGGAAAAAGGAGGAGTCCTACTCCCAGTGGGAGTAGGACTCCCCCCTTAGGCGCGCCTCCTCCTCTTGGCCGGCCCCCTCCTCCACTCCTTTATATACGGGGGAGGGGCACCCCATAGACACAACAATTGATCCCTTGGATCTCTTAGCCGTGTGCGGTGCCCCCCTCCACCATAGTCCACCTCGATAATATTGTAGCGGTGCTTAGGCAAACCCCTGTGTCGGTAGAACATCATCATTGTCACCACGTCATCGTGCTGATGGAACTCAACCTCAAAGCTCGGCTAGATCGGAGTTCGAGGGACGTCATCGAGCTGAACGTGTGCTGAACTCGGAGGTGTCTTGTGTTCGGTACTTGATCGGTCGGATCGTGAAGACGTACGACTACATCAACCGCGTTGTGCTAATGCTTCCACTTTCGGTCTACGAGGGTACCTGGACACACTCTCCCCTCTCGTTGCTATGCATCACCATGATCTTGCGCGTGCGTAGGAATTTTTTTGAAATTACTACATTCACCAACAGAATCGACCATGGAGGGCTTCTACATCAACACCATAGCCCCTCCGATGAGTTGTGAGTAGTTTACCACAGACCTTTGGGTCCATAGTTATTAGCTAGATGGCTTATTCACTCTTTTTGGATCTCAATACCATGTTCTCCCCCTCTCTTGTGGAGATCTATTCGATGTAACTCTTTTTGCGGTGTGTTTGTCGAGATCCGATGAATTGTGGGTTTATGATCAAGTTTATCTATGAGAAATATTTGAATCTCATCTAAATTCTTTTATGTATGATTGAGTTATCTTTGCAAGTCTCTTCAAAATATCAGTTTGGTTTGGCCTACTAGATTGATCTTTCTTGCAATAGGAGAAGTGCTTAGCTTTGGGTTCAATCTAGCGGTGTCCTTTCCCAGTGACAGCAGGGGCAGCAAGGCACGTATTGTATTGTTGCCATCGAGGATAAAAAGATGGGATTTATATCATATTGCTTGAGTTTATCCATCTACATCATGTCATCTTTCTTAATGCATTACTCTGTTCTTATGAACTTAATACTCTAGATGCATGCTAGATAACGGTCGATGTGTGGAGTAATAGTAGTAGATGCAGGCAGGAGTCAGTCTACTTATTGCGGACGTGATGCCTATATACATGATCATGCCTAGATAGTCTTATAATTATTCGCTTTTCTATCAATTGCTTGACAGTAATTTGTTCACCCACCGTAATACTTATGCTATCTTGAGAGAAGCCACTAGTGAAACCTATGGCCCTCGGGTCTATCTTTTATTATATAAGCTTTCAATCTACTTTTATTTGCATATTTACTTTTCCAATCTATATTATAAAATACCAAAAATATATTTATCTTATCATATTATCTCTATCAGATCTCACTTTCGCAAGTGGCTGTGAAGGGATTGACAACCCCTTTATTGCGTTGGTTGCGAGTTCTTTGTTTGTTTGTGTAGGTGCGTGGGACTTTTGAGGAGCCTCCTACTGGATTGATACCTTGGTTCTGAAAAACTAAGGGAAATACTTGCGCTACTATTGCTGCATCACCCTTTCCTCTTCAAGGAAAACCAACGCAAGCTCAAGACGTAGCAGGGTCCTCGGACAGCCGGACTATATGCTTCGGCCGGACTGCTGGACTATGAAGATACAAGATTGAAGACTTCGTCCTGTGTCCGGATGGGGCTC
Source organism: Triticum aestivum (assembly GCF_018294505.1). Lineage (NCBI taxonomy): Eukaryota > Viridiplantae > Streptophyta > Magnoliopsida > Poales > Poaceae > Triticum > Triticum aestivum. The sequence goes on from NC_057795.1 coordinate 529,610,682, forward strand.
TCCTTTGCGTGGGAGGCAAGCTTGGGAATTCAGATATGTAGATCTCCTTCTCTGTAACCGACTCTGTGTAACCCTAGCCCCCTCCGGTGTCTATATAAACCGGAGGGTTTAGTCCGTAGGAAAACAACAATCATAATCATAGGCTAGCTTCTAGGGTTTAGCCTCTATGATCTCGTGGTAGATCAACTCTTGTAATACTCATATCGTCAAGATCAATCAAGCAGGAAGTAGGGTATTACCTCCATCGCGAGGGCCTGAACCTGGGTAAACATTGTGACCCCTGCCTCCTGTTACCATTAGCCTTAGACGCACAGTTCGGGACCCCCTACCCGAGATCCGCCAGTTTTGACACCGACATTGGTGCTTTCATTGAGAGTTCCACTGTGCCGTCGCGATAAGGCTTGATGGATCCTTCAATCATCTTCAACGACGCGGTCCAAGGGGAGGTTTTCCTTCCCAGACAGATCTTCGTATTCAGCGACTTCATACTGTGGGCCAACTCACTTGGCCATCTGGAGCAGATCGATAGCTACACCCCTGGCCATCAGGTCAAGTTTGGAAGCTTGAACTATACTACCGACATCCGCGCAGACTTGATCTTCGACGGATTCGAGCCCATGTCAGGTGCGCCGAACGATCGCGACGAGCATGACTTAGATCTGCCATTGGACAATGTTCGGGAGATCGCGCCTGCAGCGGCACCAGGAATCAATCCGGAGTAGATCGTGCCATCCGAGGACGGGTGGATAGACCCCGCCACGGAGGCCGCACACTCCTCGGCCTTGGATCCGAACACTGACCTCACCTCCTATGAGGTCGGGATCATCGGACCCTCGGACTCGACTCCGGCTACAGGATCCGAACCGCGTACGACCGTGCCTATCGAATCTGATTGGGCACCAGTCATGGATTTCACCTCCACGGATATCTTTCATCACTCACCCTTGGGTGACATGCTAAATTCACTAAGATCTCTCTCCTTGTCAGGAGATTCTTGGCCAAACTATGTCCGGCTCGAGTGGGAAGCAGACGACGAGGAAATTCGTTCCCCACCCACCACCCACTTAATAGCCAGTGTCGATGACTTAACCGACGTGCTCGACTTCAACTCCGAAGACATCGACGGTATGGACAACGATGCAGGAGAAGAACAGGAACCACCGCCTATAGGGCGCTGGACAGCCACCTCTTCATATAATATATACATGGTGGACACCCCCAAAGAAAGCAATGGCAATGAGGCAACTGAAGATAATCCCTTGGAGAAACAACCTAGGCACCGGCGTCATAGGCGCCGCTCCAAGCGCCGCCATAGCAAAAATATTGATACCGGCACAAGAGATGATAACAATCTGGATGGTGCCGAAGACGAAAACAATCCCGCCCAGCCAGACTTCAAGCAGGCCGAGCAAGAAGATGGGCAAGTTAGCCCTAAGAAACAGGTAATAGATGGAGAATCAGAGGATGATAATTACATGCCTCTCTCTAAAGATGAAGTGAGCCTTGGCGACGAAGAATTCATCGTGCCTGAGGATCCCATCGAGTAGGAGCGCTTCAAGCGCTGGCTTATAGCCACTGCAAGAAGCCTGAAGAAAAAGCAGCAACAACATCAAGCTGATCAAGACCTGCTCACTGATAGAAGGACTGAGGTCCTGGCTGCCGAGGAATACGGACTCGAACGCCCTACTAAAAGTTACCCAAAGCGCAGGTTGTTACCTCAACTCAAGGAGGAGGCATTGAAGCCCACACTACCAGCACATGATGCGGCTGACCGGCCACCTCGTGGCCGACACAGAGCGGCGTACCAGCCCGAAGTCCAGACCGCACCCCGTCGCCAATCAAATAGTAATGCTAAGGCCCGGGGTCACACGAAGGACCTGCAAGACGTATTGGAAAACAAAGCAGGACAGTCAAGATCGATCTACGGATCACGAGGGTGTGCCACAACGCGTGACGATGACTGTCACGCCGGATACAATAAACTAAAGTCCGTCCGGGCCGAATACAACAAACCAGACTCATGGGAACTACGTCGGGATGTAGCCCGGCATAGAGGCGCCGCACACCCCCTATGCTTCACTAACGAAGTAATGGACCATGAATTCCTAGAAGGGTTTTAACCCGTGAACATTGAATCATATGATGGCACAACAGACCCCGCGGTATGGATTGAAGATTATTCTCCTGCACATTCACATGGCCCGCGGCAATGACCTACATGCCATCAAGTACCTACCACTTAAGCTCAAAGGATCGGCTCGACATTGGCTAAATAGCCTGCCAGCAAGTTCCATTGGCAGTTGGGAGGACCTAGAAGACGCGTTCCTTGACAACTTCCAGGGCACTTACGTGCGACCACCGGACACTGATGACTTAAGTCACATAACCCAACAGCCCGGAGAGTCAGCCAGGAAATCCTGGACTCGGTTCCTAACAAAAAAGAACCAAATTGTCGATTGTCCGGATGCCGAAGCCTTAGCAGCCTTCAAGCATAACATCCGTGACGAATGGCTCACCCGACACCTCGGCCAAGAGAAGCCAAAGTCCATGGCAGCCCTCACGACACTCATGACCCGCTTTTGCGCGGGCGATGACAGCTGGTTGGCTCGTAGCAACATCACACCAAAAAACTCAGGCGATTTAGACGTCAGGGATAGCAACGGCAAGCCACGACGCAATAGACACAAGCATCGCAACAATGGCGACAACACCAAAGACACGACAGTCAATGCCGGATTCAGAGGCTCTAAATCCGGACAGCAGAAAAGGCCCTTCAAAAGAAACAATCCGGGCTCGTCCTGTCTGGACCGCATACTCGATCACTCATGTCAAATTCACGGCACCCCCGATAAACCAGCCAACCACACCAACAGGGAATGTTGGGTGTTTAAACAGGCCGGCAAGTTGAATGCCGAAAACAAGGAAAAGGGGCTGTATAGCAATGACGACGAGGAGCCCCGGCCACCGAACACAGGAGGACAGAAGAAATTCCCTCCCCAGGTGAAAACGGTGAATATGATATATGCAACCCATATTCCCAAGCGGGAACGGAAGCGTGCACTAAGGGACGTCTATGCGATGGAGCCAGTCGCCCCAAAGTTCAACCCATGGTCCTCTTGCCCGATCACTTTCGATCGCAGGGATCATCCTACCAGTATCCGTCATGGCGGTTCGGCCGCATTGGTCCTTGACCCCATCATCGACGGATTCCAGCTCACACAAGTCCTCATGGACGGTGGCAGCAGCCTGAACCTGCTCTATCAGGATATAGTGTGCAAAATGGGCATCGACCCCTCAAGGATCAAGCCCACAAAAACCACCTTCAAGGGTGTCATACCCGGTGTGGAGGCCTGTTGCACGGGCTCAATCACACTAGAAGTGGTCTTCGGATCTCCGGACAATTTCCGAAGTGAGGAGTTGATCTTCGACATCGTCCCCTTCTGCAGTGGCTATCATGCACTGCTCAGACGAACCGCATTTGCCAGATTCAATGTGGTACCGCATTATGCATACCTCAAGCTCAAAATGCCAGGACCTCGCGGGGTTATAACAGTTAATGGAAACACAGAGCGCTCGCTCCGAACGGAGGAGCACACGGTGGCCCTTGCGGCAGAAGTACAAAACAGCCTTCTTAGGCAAACAGCCCATTCGGCGATAAAGAACCCAGACACCGTCAAGCGAGTCTGGAGAACCCCGCAACAGGATCATCCGGCACGTCCAGAGCTTGACTAGCAATTCGGCCTCCGTCCTAGTCCCAGACAGGCGGCAAAATTTGTGCCGCGTGTACATAATAACGCACTTAAAATACCATGGGCATAGGCGGAGGCACGACTATGACACGGTCCATAATGCGGTTCGACCGCCCCAGGACCCACGCATCTTTGCACCTTTTTTCTTTCAGGTCCCTATCTTCGGGAGGCTCTTCCGAAAGACCGACTATCGGACACATAGCGGGACGGACACGCCAAGAAGACAAGAAGCTTTGGCGTACAAGGGAATCCTCAGGTGGTCTCTGATAACGATCATTATACCTGTTTTACATACCCGCACACAGCTCGCTCCTGGTCAGGATGTGTCAAACAGTCCTATTTTGCTTATTGCACTACTTGTATACGTACGCTTTGACGTACTATTTGAATAACAAGGAAAAATAATGTACATCGTTAGCTTACTATTACATTTATTTACCCCTTTTCTTTACTGCTTATTTATTGCACCCGTACACTTTGGTACGTCCGGCTCGCCAGGGGCTTCAGTGCACCCCATAACACGGCAAGAAAAGTCCGAACATTTTTGACAGTGCGGCACCCCGAACTTTTAGCATTATATGCATCAGCTCCGAATCATGTCTTGGGTCAATAGTTGGGTTTGCCCGGCTCCCATGTTTTGGTACCTTACGTTCCACTATATTGGCTAAGGTAGCACAGGGAGAACTACTGCGATTGTGTCCCGGTTCTTCCGGACGAGCACCTCAGTAGAGAAAGCCGAAAACTGACTGTCATGATGAGGCGAGAGCTGGTCGCTGTTTGAGAGGTCTCAAATCCTTAAAGATTTTTTCCACTTCAGGTGAGGAATCGGCCTTGCCTGATTTAGGCGTGTATAGCGCCTCGGGTCCGGTCTTCCGGATACTAGGGGCTTTGCCGAAATTTAAAATTGTAGACATCTATGGCCAAGTGAGAGTGATAAAGTTGTATAGTCCGATTGCCTTGTTCGTTGCGTTAAACACCTCCTTAAAAGGACCAAAAATTTGGATTACTAGTGTTTATATTTACCCCAAACACCCCAGTACTAGTTACATGGAGGCAGAAGCCGACAACTGGCCAACTCTCAAGATTTTATAAACGGACGCACAAAAGGTAATATTTTAAATTAACAAGAGCCATATAGCGCACAGGAACTCATTTTCATATTACAGGATGACTTGAGTACATTCATTCAAATATTACATCCTGAGCACATTCATCTGCCACAAGGCGGGCACCCTTAATGACATTGTCATAGTACTGTTCGGGGTGGCGATGCTCCTTGCCCTTCGGTGGCCCCTCTGTCACCAGCTTCTCGGCATCCATCTTCGCCCAGTGCACTTTCGCACGGGACAAGGCCCGGCGTGCACCTTCAATACAGACGAACCGCTTAATGACTTCAAGCCGCGGACAGGCATTTACCATCCGCTTGACAAGGCCGAAGTAGCTGCCGGACTATGAGGTCCTTCATGGCCAGCTCGGTCGCCTTGTGAAGTTCGACCAGTTGCTTCAGCTGGTCGCTCAAGGACATCGGATGTTCGGCCCCAATATACTGGGACCAAAACAGCTTATCCGTCAAGCTCCCTTCCTCAGCTTGGTAGAACTCTGCGGCATCAGACATGTTGTGCGGCAGATCTGCCAATGCTCCTGGAGAGCTCCGAATACGGGTAAGTAAAAGGAAAGTATCCTTCACATGCTTGCTTTGCATAATGAAAGCCTTACCCGCCCCTATCTTCTTGGCTGCCTCAATCTCCTAGAGGGCCTTTTGGGCTTCGACCTTGGCATCTTGCGCGCTCTGACGGGCCTTCGCAAGCTCCGACTCTTGCGTCTTGGAGTCACGCTCCAAGGACCCGAATTTTTTGATGAAATCCTGGAGCTCTTGCTGGACCTCATCAACCCGAGCCTCTTGTTTTTCGCGCTCGGTGCGCTCCTTGGCCGCTTTGTCTTCGGCCTCAGACAATGCCTTCTTAAGGGCCGCCACTTCGGTCGTGGCCCCTATTAAAATTCATCATGCTTCTATTAGCATCAACGATTTTTTCCTTCATATAACACACGGACGGGGTACCACTCACCTTTGTTCTCTTTGAGCTGCCTCTTCACGAGGTCGAGCTCTTCTTCGGCCCGCCCCAGGTTCTGCTTCAGTCCGGAGACCTCCGCAGTGAGGGCGGCGGCAGCCAGCAGCGACGCCGGCTTATTCACATAGACATAATACGATTAGACTCCTAGGAATAATATGTGATCCTCTGTTCGGCCTTTCTTTCCGAACACCAAACAGAGCATCAGGGGCTACTGTCTATACTGTGATATTTTCTCATTATTTAATTACTTACCTCAAAGCCTGTTAAGAGGCTGGCGCAGGCTTCGGTCAATCCGCTTTTTGCGGACTGAACCTTCGCAATCACCGTACTCATCAGAGTATGGTGTTCTTCATCAATGGAAGTGTCTTGAAGCGTTTCCAGCAAGTTATGCGATGCCTCTGGATGGACAGAGGACATTGGCACAGGTGGCTCGCCCTCCTTGGTGAGGGGCTACCTGCCTGAAACCGGAACCATGGGAGGTTCCGGCGCAGTATCCGGCTGGGAGCCAGGCTTGCTGCGCCCCCCCTCATCAGAATCCATGGGGATCTTCCCCCCCATGAGCCCGGTGTCGGGGGTTTCGCCTTGAGGCGCCTCCAGAAATATCTCCCCCTGGCCCGGTATCCTCTGAGACAACACTTCGGTGTCGTCTGCGGTTCGGGGGTGGAGGCCGTTGTTGGGGAACACAGTAATTTCAAAAATTTCCTACGCACACGCAAGATCATGGTGATGCATAGCAACAAGAGGGGAGAGTGTTGTCCACGTACCCTCGTAGACCATAAGCGGAAGCGTTATGACAATGCGGTTGATGTAGTCGTACGTCTTCACGATCCGACCGATCCAAGCACCGAACGTACGGCACCTCCGAGTTCAGCACACGTTCAGCTCGATGACAATCCCTGGACTCCGATCCAGCAGGGTGTCAGGGATGAGTTCCGTCAGCACGATGGCGTGGCGACGATGATGATGTTCTACCGACGCAGGGCTTCGCCTAAGCACCACAACAATATGACCGAGGTGGAATATGGTGGAGGGGGGCACCGCACACGGCTAAGGAACAATCACGATGATCAACTTGTGTGTCTAAAGGTGCCCCCCTGCCCCCGTACACAAAGGAGGGAGGGGGAGGTGCGGCCGGCCCCCTAGGGGTGCGCCTGGAGGAGTCCTACTCCCACCGGGAGTAGGACTCCCTCCTCTTGCCTTGGTGGAGA